>NC_077231.1:59428785-59626285 GCF_027887165.1 Monodelphis domestica | reverse complement strand
GGAGATGGGGAGCAGGTGAAGTTCATGGCCAAGTTTATACAAGTGGTCTCACAGTTTACTCCAGACGCTGGTAATTCGGGATCAGGGAATTTGCAGTCAAAATAGCGTTTTCCTTCTGGGCATGTATGAACTCCAAAGAAAAAAAACATAGATTAGATATGATCAACTTCACAAAATTTGCAGTTAAATAATAACACAGAAGTATACGTGTGTGCTTTAAATGTGTCCCCAAGAAGCAGCTAGGTAATTCAGTAGATAGAGGGCCAGGCCTGAAGACAGGCTGTCCTGGGTTCAATTTTTACCTCTAATAGCTTTGGGACCCTAGGCAAGTCTCTTGCCCTAATGGCCTATCCCTTACTGCTCTTCGATCTTGGAACCAATACTTGGTATCAATTATAAATCAGAAACTAAGAGTTTTAAAAAATATGTCCTTGGGAAATTTCACAAAACCATTCTATAAGCTCATATCTGAATTTTATTAACAATAATAATAGCTAGCATTTCTATAATGCTTTAAAGTTTGCAAAGCACACGACTTCTCACTCATTTATCTTCACAACTCAGTAAGGAAGGTGCTCTTAGCACCCATTTTACAGTTGAGGAAACTAAGGCTAAGAGCAGTAAAGTGACTTGCCTTGGGTCAGATACTAGTCAGTGCTGATACAGGTTGTGAGTTTAGTTCATCCTCATCCTCATCATCATCCAAATCTAGCACTCTTTTTACTATTAGCTACCACCTAATAACCACAATAATAGCATTGCATGCTAACTGTATTACATTTTCTCTGCATCTTTTCTGTATGTGGAGCACAAGGCTGATAGCCTGTGGTAATCAGACAATTTGGAGAATTTTCTGTAGGACAAGAAACTCTGGCATAAACTAATTGCCCTGAATATGGGGTACCAGATTAATGGGGTTCTTCAAGAGAACCAGGTCTGACAGGGGAAGACCTGAGTTGACCTGTAGCCTCAGACATTTACTAGATGTGTTACTTTAGGCAAATCATTTAACCTTTCTGCCTCAGTTTCTTCATCTGTAAAGAATGTTAGAAAAGGAAATGTCAAACCACCCAAATGTCTTGCCCAGGAAACCCCAAATGGAGTCACTAAGACTTGGACATGACTGACTGGACAACAACAGCAAACAACTTACAATGAAACCCTACACATCCTAATTCACCAGATTGCCTCCCCGTCCCATGCCCTAGTAGTACCTTGCATTTCTTTTGTGTAAATCTTGTAAATACTTTAAGTAGATGTCTGTCTACTTCCAATAGAAGATAAGCTCCTTGAGGGGAAGGACTACTTCATTTCTTGTTTTGCATCTCCAAAAATTATCACTGCACTTGGCACATGGCAGATATTTCGAAAATGCTGTTGATTGGCTTTAAATCAAAGGCACTTAACTATTAGCCAGATGTGAACTGGGATGGCAAATAAGGCCATCCTTCCATTGTGGGAGATTGGGACGGAAGGACCCATGAAGCATTTTATCACTGACACTTTTCTTGGCCAGCAATCCAAGTGGAAGCACTTTGTCCCTCAGCCATAATAATTGGAAAAATGGTTGTGTCACCTTGTAAGGGTAATGAATTATTGCTCTTGCTCCTCCTCCCTGCTCCACCCCATTCCAATGAAGTTCTCAAAGCACAGATGGAGAGAAGAAACTCCCAGAGAAGAAACTCAAATGCTGCCAATTGGTGAGTGTTCTGTAATTTATAGGCTCAGAGGACTAGTCACCAGAAGCACAGAAAAGTTCAGAGACTTGCCCAGGTAAGACTCTAGACAACGTGGTCCCTGCCCCTTCTCTTAAGCAAGGTAGGTCTATAATGTTTGTTGAAATTGAATAGATGAGCCACATCAGGGTTGCTTAAACTACACAATAAAATGACAGTCTAGTCCAGAGGAAAGACAGTCTCTAGGACTCACCAGCAACAGCCGGAGAAGGTTCAGCACATCTCACGGTCCCATTTAAACACTGACTATCAAAGCAAATGAGCAATTGTTACAAAAATCACAACTCAAGTCAACCTTTCTTTTTCCTTTCAAAAACTCTTCGGTGTTCTAGTACTAGATATCTACAGGCATGAGGGTGAAGTTCTTAGCAGTTAATAAGATGAGGGGCTATGGGAGTAAATTATATTCTGATGCCTCTTTTTAGCTCAGAGGTGAACCTGGGCTCTCAAAACCTATGCCATTAGAGCACAAGCCCTATCAAGAGGGTATGAAAGAGAGACAGACACAGACACCGACACCGACACAGAGACACAGGCAGAGTTAGAAGGGGGAGAGGGAAAGAGAAAGGGAAAGACAGAGACACAAGTGGGGAGGAGAGGAAAGAGAGAAAGACAGACAGAGAGGCAGAGAGAAGAGAGGGAGAGAACACAAAGATGCCTAACTTTCGAGATGCTCATTATGAGAAGTTTGTCCCTACATGGTGATGACATTGAGGGCCCCCTGATTAGGAAGGGACTCATCATAAAAAAATTCAGGTTCTCACAAGAGTACTCAGTACAAGTCTCACTAGTTCCTAAATCCCCATACAAAGCCTGTGCATTTCTCTCCAAAGACTATCCTCCAAAGACTCTGCCCCATATGTTATTTTATGAGTCAGATTAACTTCTGAAAGTGTAACATTACCAAAATGTGTAGACTGAGTATGAATAACATAAACCCCATACCAGAAACATACCACAATCCAGTTGGTGTGGCTACGAGCTCTCCAGGTTGATACTGACTGCCCCGATATTCACAATGGCAGCTAAATCTGTAAAGATCAATGCTTTAAAATTAGTAACTCAAATAAATGGGAGGTCACAAATAGGACCTCAATATTATACATAATGGCAACAAGTCACTTTTTTCATCACAGTTTAAGGTGGGCATTGGGACATTAACCAAGAAGCAAAGAAAGTCTATGTAAGGAGCAATTTGAACACAACCCTAAATGTTTTGTTCAAGATCAAACTTAAAGGCCTCTTCCACTAGAAAGAGACACTTTCCTGGGAGAAATATTTTTATAAAAACAACACCTGACTAGGATGCTCCTTAGCCTTTTCTGCCTCTGTGTAAGACTACAATATAACTGACGTCCTAGATTCCAAAATCAGTGCCAACTATCTAGGCTGTCAGTAAATGAAATCTGGAAGAAACAAGTCACTTAACCCTCTCTGAGTTGGTAAATTGGGAAAACAGCTAATAACTATCTTTTTTTTTTATTAAAAACCCTCACCTTCCGTCTTGGAATCAATACTGTGTATTGGCCCCAAGGCAGAAGAGTAGTAAGGGCTAAGCAATGGGGGTCAAGTGACTTGCCCAGGGTCACACAGCTGGGATGTATCTGAGACCAGATTTGAACCCAGGACCTCCCATCTCTAGGCCTGGTTCTCAGACCACTGAGCTACCCAACTGCCCCCTATTAACTATCTTGATCCACAATTACCATAAGGGAAACACTTTGTAGACCTTAAAGCATAGACGTAGTCTGCTTAGCAAAGATATTTTCACCCAGAGGGAAAAGGGAAGCCTATAGAAAGAGCTAGGATGCAATTCCTAATGAATTTTTTTGAGTGTTATACATGTATTACACAAAAGAAAGTGAATCTGAGAGGCATTGATTTAGTAGGTAGAAATATGGCCATGAAGTTAAAAAGATCTAGATTTGCGAGCCCCTCACTAGCTTTGTATTTAAGACCCTGTACTAGCTAAATGAGCAATGCCTCAAACAACTCTCTAAAACTATGAATTGTGGAACAATGGCTAATCTTAATTGATATGTTAATTTTGTTCAATGAGAATCAACTCTACCAATAAAATCACAAGTCCAGGACACCCCCCCCCCAATAAAAAGTTTATCTTACTAAATTTCTTAGAGATATAACCTTTTCTTACCATAGATAGCTCCAAAGAACATGCACTATAGAGAGGCATGCTTCTGATACTATCCTGATAAAACCTTTTAGGAGAGATATTAAGTGGCAGAAATCAAAATTCCATTACATTGAACCATTTGTCAATGAAAAACAATAACTTGCTGTCAACCTCTACTTTGCAGGGTAGCTAGAAGCCGTCCTTAGGAAGAAGCATCTGACTTCTAGCTTGTAATTTTAACCTACCAAAAAAATTGTAAGGGTAAACCATGCCCCAAAGTGAGGAGGGTAAACAAAACCAGCCCTAAAAGCATGTGGAACCATTTTCTTTCTGAGAGATATGGAAAGAGATTACGAAGATGCTTTAAAACATTTCTGTGACTTACATGGGCACACAAAAGCTAATTACTTCATCAAAGTATTTTCCTTCTGGACAATTACAGCCTTCAACACAGTCATCATCACAGCTCTCCATGGAGGAAAGCGAAGCACAGGAGTGGTGGCAGAAAGATGAACAGGGATGGTACAGCATGCCTTTCTGGCATACCACGGCTGAGGAGAAAGCACCATCATTCATAAGCTATTTCCACAGAGCCTGGAAGCACTCTAGTGCTGTGTACAGCTTTGACATAAAACATGAAAGTTAGAAACAATCAGCTTCAATATGTAAAAACTCGCAGATTCTGGAGGTGGAAGGAATTCAAAAGTTCATGGAGTCTAACGTTCTGCCTCCTTCCTAGCTATAAGAATATAATGAAGCCATTTGGAGCAGATGTTAGAATTTGTTTTTCAAAACATTTCCAGGGATGGAGATTCTGCAGCCTTCTCTAGAAGCCAGTTTTACAGTTCACTTACTTAGTCAAATTCTTCATAACTAAGTTTCTTGTCTCTAGCTTGGTCTGCTTGTTTTGTTCTCCATGGAGAGAAATAAATGGGAGTTGTCCATTTATTGTATTCTCTAAACTTGTTATTGTTAGATTTGTAGCTTTCAGCAAAAATCACCTCCACTCCTTTTATCTCTACCCATTGATTAAATGTTCTCTCTATGAAGTTCCAAAACTATCAGTTTCTCCACTTTTCTCTTTCTGATCCTCTAGTCACCAGCTGGCATAACTAATCACTAACTTTTTCCTATTCACTTGAAAAGATGTTCCATGCCCACCCTGGTGGTCATTCATTTAACCCTACTTCAGAGGAAGGACTGTAGAAGAGTTATGTTCGATACGGTACTTAGAGAAGCCAGCACCCTTCTTTCACTTAATGTCCTCCTAGAGGAGAAAGAACAGGAAAAGATAAAAGTATTTGAACTGAATAAAAAGAAAATTCTGTACATGTTCAGGACTAGTTAAAAAGGCCAGAAGGTGAATTTAAAAAAGAGAATTTCAGGAGAAATAGAAATACATTTAAAGAAGGAAAATTTCCAAAGTCAGATGCTGTTTCTGGGAACTGTCAAGAGAATATTGCAAGAAAAAACAAGATTAAGAAAGATTAAGGATGAAATAAGACTAGAGTTCTTCAGATGGATGAAAGGAAATTAAGTGGCTTGTCAAGTTTTCCAGTTGCTTTGAGTTGTAGTGTGAACATATAAAAATAGAGAAAACAAACAAATAAGCCTAAGAATAACACTTGAAATGTCAACCAAGATGGAAATTGGGGGGAAATTGTCTAATGTATTACATTGAGTGCAACTCTTAGCAAAATCTGAAAGAGTCAGAAAAACCATACAATTGGAAAAGAAAACATGTTTAGTTTTCAATAAATGGAAAAAGGAATAAAGTGGTAAAACTGTAGATCAATGATTCTGACTGAAATTCCTGAGAGAATTCAAGAATGGATCATTAAAGAAAAAAAATTATTGAACTTATCAAAAAGGATAGAGTTAGTAAGTACATAGAACCTGGATGGCTTCATCAAAAAATAAATCAGGGTGGAAGAAATTTCTTTCTTTTTTTTACAGGATTACTAAGTTGGTAAATGAGAAGACACGTAAAGGTACAGTTTAGCTAAATTTTAGCAAAGCTTTTTGATAGTTTCTCATACTAATCTTATGGAGCAGATAAAGAGATGTGTGCTAGACACCAACACAATTATATGAATTCAGTTCCAATTGGATGTTCAAACTCCAAAAATAGTTCTTAATGGTTCAAGATCAACTTAGCAGGCAGTCTGAAATTGAATACCTCAGGGATCTGACATCGGCCTTTTGGTATTTAATATTTTTATCAGTGACTTAGATGAAAGCATAGACAACATGCTCATCAAATTTACAGAACTCAAAACTGGGAGTGATAGCTAATACATTGGATGACAGAATCCGGATCTAAAAATATTTTCCCAGGCCAGAATAATTGGTTAGAATTGAATGTGATGAAATTCAAGAAAGATGCATGTTAAGAATTACACATGGGCACAAAAATTGAACTTAACAACTACAAGATCTGGAGGGAGATATAGTTAGATAGAACTTTTCAGAAAAAGATTTAATGGTTTTGGTGAACTCCAAACCCAAGAATGGCAGACAAAAAACTAATGCAGTCTTGGACTATATTAAGAGTTGTGACTTCCAAGAAAGAGGATGATAGTTCCCCTGCATTCTCCCCTTCTCAAACCTCATCATGACCATCATATTCCATTCTGGGCATTTTAACAAGTTTAAGAAAGACATTAATGAGCTTGAAAACAGCCAGAGGAAGGCAAACAAAATAATAAAAGGCTTTAAGTCAATGGCATTCATATGTGGTAGATTGAATGAATCATTTAATATTTTGTCCGAAGAATAGATTCAAGAGAGCTTTTATAGCAGCATTCAAGTGTATGAAGGGTTACTAGGTGAAAAAGGAATTGAACTTGTTCTGTTTGATCTCAAAGATCCAGAAGCAAAGGGTTCAGAAGTTACAGCAGCAATTTAAATTTGAAGTCAGGAAGAACTTCCCAATAATTAAAAGCTATCCAAAAGTGAGAAATGATGGCTTCCCCTTCTTGGAAGACTTCTGGCAGGGAATGAATGTCCACTTGCAAGAAAAGTTGTAGCCATGATTCCATTCATGTGTGTTTGACTAAATGGCTACTGAGATTCTTTCTAACTGTCAAATGCTTTGAGTGTGTTCCTCAGGTCTCCCCCTATCTGCATTGTCATGGTCATTTGGTTAGTCTAAGGAATGTGGTTGGTGAATCAGAATCATCTCTTGAGTCCCAAGCTACTAGAAGTCCCACCTCCCTGATTTTACTTTATTTCACTTGTTACAATTAATGTGAGAAGATTTAACAAAACTTCCACATAAAAAAATTTGATTTGTGAAATATTGTAAGTAATCTGTCATATATGATACCTCTATGATGAGTTTAGTATTAGGAATTTTTGCTGCCAGAAAATCATAGAGACAAGATGTTTAAATTCTCTCTCTCTCTCTCTCTGTCTCTCTGTCTCTCTGTCTCTGTCTCTCTCTCTCTCTCTCTTTTAATTCCATTACAAAAAAAGGAACTGACAATACATCATTCCTTTCCTTAACACAAAACAGTCCAAAATGTGCTGCCTTTCTCTGACACCCTTTCCAATTTCCAGAAAAGCAATACAGTCATCCCTCGCTATATTGTAGTTCACTTATTGTGGCTTCACTGTATTGCAGGTTTTTAAAAAATATATCTAATTCTGTATCACAGAGTTTTTGCTATATCACGGGATTTTGCAGATAAATACCGTACTATACACAATGGAAATGCAGTATGCCACTACTGCTTGCCCATATTTGCCACCATGAGATTGTACATGGCACACTATCAGCTGATTGAATGAAAGGTGACTAACCACAACACTGTGTTCTATGTCCTGGGCTCTGATGGGTTCAGTGATTGTAGCATCAAGCATCAGTCTGTTTGCTCTCAAGCACTGTGCCGTACATCCAGAAAGTGTTTAAGAGCATATGAAATGTTTATAAGAGTGTGGGAAAGGTTTAGAGGAAAGTAGGAAGGGTTTATCAAGCCTTAAAATATATATGAATAATAAAATAAATATAGCACTGCTACTTTGGGGATTTTCATCTGTGGGGGTCTCTGGAATGTAACTCCCAGGATAGGTGAGGGATCACTGTACTCACCGCAGAATGAGACTTGAGCCCTGAAATCAATGAAAATGCCATGCTTGCCACAGACATAAGCATAGTGCCCCAGGGCATTACATAAGCAGGGGCTTCCACACTTGCATGCATCGAATCTGCAAAGCTGATAGTATAATCCTGGACTGACAACATCATGGCATGGAGCAAAGAGCTCTTGGTGGATGACATCACAGTGTGCGGCAAATCCAACTAGGAAAGAACAAATACTTTTTCGTGATTCTTGTTGTAAAACCACTCTCATTCTCTTAACAACCATAATGAGGATGTTGGAGATTTTGTGTCCTTTCCATTGCAGGAGCCTTGCATTCTTTCCACTGTACTATCTGGTAGATCCATTAGAAAGATCTAGAGTTCAATAGAAACACCCATAAAACCAACACTACAAAATCCATAGCAAAATCTATTGGCTCTATTCTCGATGTGTATGTTACCAACATATTAGAAACAAACCCCATAAACATATTCATGCTCCACAAATGAATGAATAAATAAAATATGCATAACATGAGAGTATATATAAATAAGTATATATATATATATATGTATATATATATATGGAATACACATTTTATGACCAAAGACTCTATGATGAGTCTAAAAATCCCATTTAAAGGCAAATTAGCAATGTTTATTTACATCTTCTACCTTTCCTTTAAGGGAAAGATAGCCAGACATTCTTGGCATGTGGATTGCTCAGACATTCCAAATTAGAGCACTGAGATACAACAACTCCAGTTTGCTACATCCTAGATATCGCACTGTTTGCTGAGGTCACAGAGTCCTTGCTGACCGGCTTATTTTTCCATTATTTATATTCAGAGTCTGGACCTATTATCTGATGGCAAGAAAGAGACATAGCCAGGTATTTGTACATTTGGCTGAAATACAATGGAACCACAGTTGGAATATGGCAGGCCTCCTAGGACTGACATATTCCAACTGTGAATGTAAGAGATTATATCAGAGCAGTCTGGGAAGGTTGGGGATGAATAATACACTCTTCAACACACAAAATAGGCAAACTTATGAGTACAAAGTAAATGAAAAACAGCCATTTTTCCCCCACGGGTTTTTTCAAGGGGCATATTTTAAGGAAAGGAACATTAAGATTATTTTTCTGTTCTTAGTATAATAGTAATATAACACAGCAAGTAAATCCATGTAGCAGCAATTGTTTTGAGTGTGTCTATAGAAAAAAACTCAATTGAAATTCCCTGCCCAATTAATGCCCAGCCTCAATGACCTGCTAATGTCCAGAAGAATCCCCTAAGGTTTTATCTCCTTCTCTGAAGACTTACTGTTTTCTTGGTTGATGGTACAGGGGTCTAATAGAGGAACTCTGACAGGTGCGAAACAAGCAGAGGAAACTTTCCATGCATTTCCATGGAGCTGTGGGGTCCCTTCAATCATGCCTCCTGGGGACCTAAAAAGCAAAGCGAAGAATGGATAGGAAAGGCATGTCTGATGGCTAATGGAGGTCTCTCCTATTTGCTTCTTCTTGTTTAGATTCCCTTCTCTTTTGTCAGCCTCGTTTCTGCACAAAGGAAGAAGGGAACTTTAGTCCGTATTCTAGGTTTTCCAAGAATGAGTTGTAATGAAAATCTTTGCTCTTTCTAGAAGGTACCTGGATATTTCAACCAAACCTTGAAATTAAAAGTGGTCCAAGGCTATCCACAAAATGAAAAATATTGCGTCCTTTCTAATCCATTAGGTGTTGACCTCTCTTTTGCCTTTTTTTGTATCTCTTTCATTCAGTATGGTAACTGGCATAATACTTGATTATTATTTTTTTTTAATCCTTACCTTCTGTCTTAGCATCAATTCTAAGAGGCAAGAGCAGCAAAGGCTAGGTGATGGGCTTAAGTGACTTGCCCAGGGTCACATAGCTAGGAAGATTCTGAGGCTAGATTTGAATCTTGATCCTCCAACTGCAGGGTCTCTATCCATTGTGCTTCCTTACTTGCTATTTTTTAATTTAAAATTCTAGTTAAATGGCTGACCAATATTACCAAGTCTGTTTCACCTATGAACCAAGGCACCATGCTCTTTATGAGATTGTAAGGCAGTGACTGGAGTGAGCAATGCAAATACTTGACAGTCAGATTTATCTCAAATCATTCGTCAGCTCAGGTCAGTCCCAACTAATCAAACATTTCAGCCCTGGTACAATTCAACTAGGGATATACAGATACTACCATAGTGCATGGCTGGGAGTCAGGAAGACCCAAGTTCAAATCTAGCCTCAGGCACTAACCAACTATGTGACCCTGAGCAAGTCATTTAATTTCTGTTTACCTCAATTTCCTTATCTGTAAAATGAGGATAATAATAGCTCTATCTCCCAGGGTTTTTGTGAGGGTCAATTGAAAAAATATTTGTTAAGTGATAAGCAAGGTGTCTAGCACTTAGGAGCTGCTAAATAAAAGTTAACTGTTATTACATAGTCTCATATTTTAAATTCCCTGTCCCATTTCTGATTGACAGTCATGAGCTGATAAACTTTTAACAACCAGCTTTCAAGGAGAAAAAAAATTGACAATGCAAAGTTTTAAGTTTAATCTGCATTATTAACATTTTTGCCATCCCTTTTTTAAGCCTGCACAATCAACAAAACAATAAAAGAGACTCTGATTTATGTCATTTGCCAACTTCTGAAGTATAAATGCTCACATTGAAAATTTAAGGATTTATTAAGAGCAACTAGGTGGCTCAGTGGATAGAGACTGAGGCCTGGAGATGGGAGGTACTGAGTTCACATCTGGTTTTAGACACTGTCTTGCTATATGACCCTGGGCAAGTCACTTAACCCAATTGTCTGTCCCTTATGGTTCTTCTGACTTGGAACCACCTCTTGGTAGTGATTTTAAGTAGTAAGGATTTTAAAGAAAAGGGGGAAAAAAGAAGATTTAAGGATCATTTCTTGGGGTCTGATTTATCTCAAGCATATCTCTACAAACATGCTGCCTAACTTTTCCCATGCTTTTTGACATCCATTCTCTCTTTCTCCTCCCTTTTTAGTCTTCTTATCTTTTTTCCTAAAGCTCAAAGATAGGACAGACCTAGTCTGGATGAGGAGTAGTAGGGTCAGGCTAGGTGGGACCAATCCCCTTGAGTTATGTGGACCACTTTTCATTTAAATGCTTTTTAGCACTAAATGAAAAATTTAAGAGACAAGATTCATTATATCACTTTTTTCCTTTTGAAGGAGAAATACTACGCTATCCATTGTTGACTTACTATAAAAGCCACCTAAAAGCAATTTTCAAGTGATTAAAACTATCCATTCAACTTTGTTTGCCAGACCATATGGATTCCTTGTGAAACTGAGGAATTTGACTACAAATACCTGAAAGTTCAACAATGCCTGTAAGCCATCTCTTCTGAAATAATGTTCCATATTGACATAACTTTGATTGTTTGCACATGGAAGAGGTTGGGGCCGTAGAATTAGGTAGACATTTCTATATTCGAGGCAATATTAAATACTAACCTATTTTGACACACGTCGGTGAAAGAAAATGGATTGAAATTGTCTTTTCTACATTACTCAGTGCATTTCTCTTCTATAAACAAAGTAATAACAAATATTAACTTTCTCTCTACAAACATAACTAAATTAGTAATATGAAAATTGAATGAAAATTGAATGCAACACATCTGAGATGAGATAAGAGACTATAATCATTATCACTATTACATTCATTACTCTTGTACTCAAATGAAACTATGATCTAATCCAACTGGATATTCCAGTCAACAATGTAGATGGCAATCCATCCAAACCTGACCAATTTATGTGGTTCCTGTTTGTCTCCTGGTAAATTCACCAAAACACATGCATCCAACAAACCTTCTTTGACTTCTGACTTTTCAAAGATACCAGTAGTACATTCTGGCTGTCCACCTATCATCATCCATCATCCTTGCCACACATCCAGCCCATATTCTTCTCTTCTCTACTTAAATGAGCACATATTCCTTTAATGACATTTTTACTTTTCTTCGGGGTATATAAATGATTAAAAGTAGGAGACTACAAACACTCATCATGCAATTCTCCATTGTCCTCTAAGAAATGTAAATTCTTCATGGACTGTCTTATAGCTATGGATTTCAGTAGAAGATTTTAAATCTGACTTCAGATACTTACTAGCTGTGTAACCATGGGCAAGTCACTTAAACTCTATTTGTCTCAGTTTCCTCAATTATAACATGTAGATCATCCTAAAAACCTACCTTGAAGGATTGTTGTGGAGATCAAATGAGATAATGTTTGTAAAAGGTGTTTAGCACAATGCCTGCCACATAGTAGATTCTATATAAATAATTATTTCCTTCCCTTTCCATACAAAAAGACTATACCTAGTTTATATAGTTATGTTATTATAATAGTAAATAGAATTAGTTACTATTAAATGGCAAGAGAAAAGATAGCCTTTCCTTCATTCTTCTCTTGATGCTATTCCCCCAGCATGGAATATCTTTCCCAACTATTTAAGTCCTACCCATCTTCCAAGGTTTAATTTAAGCCCCAAGGCTTCCATGGACCCTTGTCTAGCTATTCCAACCTACACTGATAGTTCACACTTCAAAACTCATACAGCCATACCATCAAAACTAAGGTGACTTAACTTGGGCTATCCTTAATGTTCCAAAATATGGGGAGTTTTGAGAGGACTTTAAATTCCTCAACAGGCAGAAAAATTTAATCCTAATACTTAACTAGCAAAAAAAAAGGGAAAAGGCTGGAGACTGAAACTCTGATTTCATTGGGGGAAACTCCTAAGTGAGAAAACTCTCTACAAGCACTTTCTATGTAGCTTAATAGGCTTAGATAATTGCCTGAAGCACTGAAAAGTTAAGAGACCTACCCAGGGTCACACAGCTAGTCTTTGTTAAATGTGGCAGGAATAATCCATTAAAATACAAAGCTATTTGATGCTATTCTGCATCCTAGGTAAATTCCTTCTTGACCTGGTCCAACCTGACCCCTTCCCGATGATGGTGAACTCCCTTGCAACATTTTCATATTGTTCTAGAGTTTCTGGCATAGGGAACAAGTCTCTGTCTTCCTCTAATTGAGTGGTATCCTAAAGTCTCTTTCTCTATGGAGCTTTGTGTCCCAAGGCTAGAGGCTTGACTCTCCTCTCTTCTGCCCTGAATTTGTCTTTTAAATTGTGGTTGGAAGGTGCCATTTTGAATCTTTGACTCAGATGTAATAATCACTGGGCATATCTCTGCCCCCATGTATTGTACTTTAATTTTTGAGGTACTTCATGACTTCCTCAGTATAGATACTACCTTCACTGGCTCACCTCACTACTCCTCCATGTCTTAATAAATAGTTGCAAGAGTTTCTGGGGCCAAAAATGGTCATGCCCTTTCACCAAGTTTCTGAAGATTGGCATAGACCAGTCCTTGCATAACAAAGACATAGGTATTCAGGTTCTAGGGTTACATATGAAGTGGGCTAAGATTGGTAAGACCTGCCATGATCTTGTGGAACCTACATCATCATGAGGAATTCAGTGTGCTACAAGTGGAATGAACTTTGTAGAATCAGAAAGGTCTGAGTTCAACTCTTGCCTCTGACAAATTGATTTTAGGCAAGTTACAAAGAGCTTCTTTGGGACTCTGTTTCCTTATCTACAAAAAGAAAAGAGCAAACTTGATGACTTCTGTGGTTTCTTCTACTTCTACATTTATGATCCCATACTTATGACTTGGTAGTAGTAGTAGTATGGAATTTAGTTTCTTTTTATGTGCCAGAAGGAACAAGCAAGTCAATTAGCAAAACATGATTCTTGGTCCTTCAAGAAAGTCTTAAATTCTGGTTGTTTTTGTATGTCAACATATGCCCATGACAACCTATGCATTTTGTTGATTAATTGATTTATTTAGTTTTGTCTTCCCCAAATTAGCTTCTTAATGATGAGACAGTTTTTCTAAGTCTTCTAAAGGACCCAGGGTGCTTAGCCCAGTGCTGGGCATAAAATAAGTGTCTGAAGAACACTCATCAATCAATTGCTTAATAACTCTCATGATTATATGTTGTTCTCCATGTCTATAAAGTATCCACAATGCCCAAGTCTAAAATAACAGGGAAGCCAAAAAATGTTGTCTGAAAAATTGTTATGTTGGATAAAGACAGTGATCAGACCTATGATTTCATTGGTATTAGAGAACTCCTGAGAGAGTTCCCTGCCACTGCAAGTTGGCACCTTGCCTAGTACATGAGAGCTCTGAATAACATAGCCAGTAAATGTTTGAGGAGGGACCTGAATTCAGATCTTCTTAACTTCAGGACTTTTTTATTCATTTATTATGAACTCTGTTCATATGATATGAACTCTGTTCATATAAATATGTCTCTGTGTGTACATATATATGTATATACATATAGAGAGAGAGGTATATGCATATATATGTGTGTGTATGTGTGTGCATATATTTATATATACATTTCCTAAATATACATTTTTCCTAAATGTTTCCTAAAATCTTAGTGCAGTTTTAAATTGCATTAAAAATTATATATATATGCATATATATATATATATATATATATACACACACACAACCCACATGGCTATGTGAACATATGGTTCTATCTATATACTGAGAAAGAGAAAATGAGAGACAGAGACAGATGGACAGAGACAGAGAGAGACAAAAAGACAGAAAGAGACTGAGAGACAGAGAAAGGGAAACCAAAAGGCAGAGACAGTCAGAGAGATACAGAACGAGAGAGAGAGAGCCCTTGTTCACTTTGCTACATGCTGGCAGTGACACAAAGTATAAATAAAATAAAGTCCTCTCACTCAAGAACGTCCTTGCACGTATTAGAGTCCAGGAAGGGGATAAGGACACAGTTGAAAGCTACAATATATGCTACCACAGGGTAAGCTACTTAGAAAGTCAGAAAACAAAGTTGTGATGAGAGAGAAAGTCATCACCAACTAGAGTCATCAGAGAAGGGCTCCTAAAGGAGGGGGCATTTGAGATTGGTTCTAAAAGCAGTATTTGACAGATCAAAATGGGAAGGAAAGGAATCTCGAGAATAGGAATCTTGAGCAATTCATTGACTTTGGGGAGCATGACATAGCTGAGAGGCTGAAATTGTCCAGTGGGGCTGAAGTGTACAGTACGTGGAGAGAAGTAATAAGAAATAAGACCAGAGAGGCAAGGCAGCATCTGCAAGCAAGATAATAGTACATGAAGTTTATGTCGACAAAGTTAGGCATGAACATTTTAAAAATATAGCTCTGTTTCTTTGTGTAATAAGCATCTGTTGGTGTCCATAATTCATCCTTGAAGACATGAGTCACTAGACTCAAGCAAAGAGAATACTTACATGAAATCATCCCTAATGTTCCCATTGAACGTTCCACACAGACCCATTGTTCTTCTCTTCCAGTCAGTACCAAGTTGAATATAAACTCTTGCCCCATCTTTAGCAAATAGAATCTTTAAACCAAATCTAGTTTTCAGAATGATAAACAAAGAGGACAGATTTCGAATTTCAACATGTCCTGCACAAGAAGAAAATGCATAAATCAGCTTGCATAGTCCAGCTTGACACCTCTAGGATTTACCAGGAACCTCTGGGAATGATCTGAGATATTTCCAACTCTCAGGCATGAACATTTTTCTCCTGAGATGTGACATAATGAAATATGTGGGATCTAGAGTTCTGGGAGTAAAAAGGATCAAGCATAAGGATAAAGTCAAGAGGGAATGGTATTTTCCTCAGGTCTGGTGCCTTCCTTATGCCTTGGAAGAATTCTGACTTAGAATTTAGGCTTAGTGTAGGGGAAAAAAATCCCAGACTTGGAGCTGTCCAAAAGTAAAATGGGCTGCCTTAAGAATCAATGGGTTTCTCCACTTTGGATGTCTTTAAGCAAAGACTGAACACAAATGTAAGGTGCATTTTAATGGATGTAGTGTGGGCACAAAGAACAGATTGTTGGGCCTGGAATCAGGAGTCAGAAAAACTCATTTTCATGAGTCAAATCTGGCGTCAGATATTTCCTAGCTGTGTGACCCTAAGCAAGTCACTTAGCTCTAATTATTATAAAATTCCTCAACTATAAAATGAGCTGGAGAAGGAAATAGCAAACCACTCCAACATCTTTGCCAAGAAAACCCCAAATGAGGTCATGAAGAGTCAGCCTTGACTGAACAACTACAAAAATTATAATTGGATGCTTTGCTTGTTTGAATTTGACTAGATGCCCACTAACAGTTGTGAATTCTGTGAATCTGTTTAACTGATGGCTATTAAAAGGCTTAAGGGTTAATGCCAACATTTACTAAGATTATTTTTCACTCTCCGGGCTAGCTGAGACAGAGAATTAGATCTGTATCTTTTCCAGATTGAGAGAATCTCTCAACAAATAACCAACTCATATTTGTAACCAAGTACATGAACATTCAGATTTATTGGCAGAAAATTAAGGGGTGCTTATTCTTTAAAAAATAAATTCTCCCAGTACATTAAAATATAATTCCATTAAAAATCAATTTACACTCAATTTTCAGCAACTCATTATTGCATAAACATAAAACCAATAGAGGTTTATGTTCTTGAAATTTGTATTAACTATAAATATAAAAAGTGCTTTCATGTTTATGGCTTCCATAACACTAAACTATATAATGTTCTTTCTACTTTTCTCTTGTTTCCATCTCTGGATCCAGCTCCTTGTTTTGTTTTGTTTTTTTAAGTGTTGGTGGAAAGATTGGGAAGTATTCACTCTTTGTACTGTGGATCAGCAGCTTGGCATCTATAACTTACACTCTGAGATATTTGCTTGGGACAAAGTAATAGCATGATATTCTCCCAGTTTGTATGTGACAGAGGTTGGACTTGAATTCAAATTTTCATGACATTTAAGTTTGGCCTTCTTGCAACTACTCATACTTCCTTTTCCTCTTTTTTTCAGTCAATTTTTAGTCATGTCCAACTCTTCATGACCCCAGTTGGGGTTTTGTTGGCAAAGATACCAGAGTGGATTGCCATTTCCTTCTCCAGTTCATTTTACATATGAGGAAGCTAAAACAAACAGGTTTAAGTGACTTGCCCAGGGTCATAAAGCTAGCAAGTATCCGAGTCCAGATTTGAATTCTGAAAGATGAATCTTCCTGACTCCAGGGTTGGCACACTATCCACTACACCACTTAGCTCCTCCATTTTTGCTTCCAACAATCCCAAAAAACAGGACTAATTTCAGACATTCTCCAACATTCTTTACTTCTTCCTCTTCTTCTCTTAAAGCTGTCTTGTATTTGATTCATACGTATTTTACATATATTTATACCTGTACATGTTATTTCCCATGAATAACGTAAGTTCCTTGAGGGCAAGACTAGTTCATTTATGTCTTTGTATGCCCAACTCAGTTCTAGCAAATAAAAGCCACCTACTAAAGGCTTGTTGACTGACTTCTGCTCTCTCCTTAAAGATCATTCATTTTCAAGGTTTTCATCATTACCTATATTGCTGACTACATTTATATTTGTTACCTTCTTTTCCCCGAGGCTCAGTGAAATGCCTCCAGTTGCCTACTGGAGACCTTTGGCAGGTCTTGCCAACACCTCAACTTTGACATGCTCAAAATGTAACTCATCACATTTCTTTCTTTACTGGTTTACCTCTTAACTTTCCCCAATTGGTAAAAAGTGCTTTCCTTCTAAGTTACTTGAGCTCAGAATCTGCAGTCATTTTTAATTCATTCTTCTCCTTCACCTATGATCCCCCACCATATTTATTCATCGAACAATTATATCTTGAATGTGAATTGTGATGTGGCTTTGTGTTGGATGTTATGGGGGAATTGAAAATGTAGACTGTTATATCTCTGACCATAGATCTAGATGGGGCAGCTGCATGGTCCAGATAGAGCACTGGACTTGGAATTAGACTTATCTTCATAAGTTTAAATCCAGCCTTGGACAATTTCTAAAAATGAAACCTTGTACAAGTCACTTAATCCTATGTGCCTCAGTTTCCTCATCTATAAAATCATCTGGAAAAGGAAATGACAAATCACTCCAGTATCTCTGCCAAGAAAACTCTAAAAGGGGTCACAGAGTTGAACACAAGTGAAAATGCCTGGACAACCACAATAAAATCTATGTGTGAGAGGAAACTAAGAGGATATAAAAAATAAGATCTCAATCAAAAACATTTTCAAAGAGTATTCCTTACCGTTCAAATTAAAACCCTGGTTAGGGCCTGTAAGGATTTCCCCTCCTCTATTGAGGATCACTTGTTTATTAAAATCATCCTCAAGAACTAGTGCTACTGATTGCAGGCAGGCCCAGTCAAGGTTCTTAAAAGAAAATAGATCATTGAAAAGAGAAAAAAGAATTAACCAAAACATACATCCTTGGTGCAAGAGTAGGTGTAAATTAAAGGGGCAATTCAAAGCAATAATTAACACCTTCTATTTCACACGTCTTCTACACAGAGTGTAGCTTAGTGACTGGCACATAATAAGTGGGAAATAAATACTAGTTGGCATCTTTGATATAGAATGACAAAATAAGGAACGCTTTTAACAGTGTCCCCATAGTATTTCCTTTAAAGTGCATTGAGGCCAAATATATTTCAAAATGCAAATAGGTGGTACATTAAAAATAAACACAATAACCAGAAGAAAATAAAAATAGCTTATTAACCTTAAAACTTCAAAACAGTTTCAACCTCTGAAAGGCATTGCTTAAAATGACAAAACTAAAATGAAATGAAATAAAATAAAAGGAAAAAACTCAATAGCCTACCTACTTCATCAGATTATTGTAAGACTCAAATGAAATAACATATTGCAAACTGTAGATCACTATGTAAATAGGAGTACAATTTAAAAAACATTTATGTTTATTGTTTATGTTTATTATGCTTATGTTATTATGAACATTCAATAATAAATTAAACCAGATTAAGTATTAAGACTCTAAGTCTATAAATATTTACTAAGGGATTTTGAATGTGCTGGGCACTACTCTAAGTACTCAGGATACAATGTCAGAAATTTGACATGCTCAAAGGTCTTAAATTCTTCCACTCTATGTTATTTACATATTTATTAGTTCCAGATACTATATACAAAATAAATGTTCTAGCACATTAGGAAATACCTCTTACCACCATGGCAATACATTAAATTTATTCAACCCCATCATCAAAAGAATTTATCTTTTAAGACACCTGTTCTAATGTAACCAAATACTTATTTCCCTAACTCCCTTATGCAACCATGCCTGAAAGGCTCAGAACACTTAAATCTAACAGAAATCACCTTTACAAAAAAAAAAAAAAAGCATAACTAAGTATCTAAGTATTCTTTCCATGTGGATTCACATCATGATGATTTTACTCATTTGGTCAAGAAAAAAACTTCCATCAACTTTTGTTACCAGCGTTGGATGGCGTGGCTCGCCATCTGAAATCTTTGAGTAGCTAACATTTGGGATTTTTAATTAAGATGTCCTTCTTACCTCATCACAGGGAGCCTGCTGTAGAGTGATTGTGAATTTATCTTTCCCAGTCCCTTTCACGAGAATATACTGGCAAACACCAAAGAAAGTATAATGTCGACCATCAAAAGTTGTGAAATGAGAATCACCAACCACTGAGCACTCAACTAGAGATAAAAGGGGAAACAGATAGGAATAAAGTAACTCAGCTGAGGGTAGAATAATAATAATGTTTGATTATCAAAGACTAACTGTTCAGTGGTTTAATTCATAAGTAAGTTGGTTTTGACAAGTTTTCTGGAACAAATTCCCAAAATAGTCCAATTTAAATTTTTAAAAAATCATTAAATAGTACATTTCCACTACTCTTATTACATTTCAAAATCCATTTAAATTTTCTAATACATTGTCAAAGAACCAGAAATATTTCATTTAATTGATGTTCCCTGGTTGTATCCTGATTTCTGGTTTGTAATCCAATTTTTGGATTCTGGTCTGTCTCTCAATTCCCAACAGTTAATAATAATTATTTGCCCTTTCATCCATTAGGGGTAGGTCATACATAAATTCATTCAATGTTTTTCCACAATTGTGCCATCCACTTCTTAGAATTGAGTTATCGGTTGTATTTTAAAGGAAAATACTCAATAGAAAAGATAATAACTGTAAGGTTACCTGGACAATCAAATTTCGTGCAATTCCAAGTTCCACCAACACAAACACTAAATGAGACACAATGCAGAATACTGTTATTCAAATGTTTCATTGATTAAGTTTTGGAAAAGAATGTTGAAAGAGATTTTAAGGAAGCCAAGCTGAAAAAACATCTCAGAAAAGGTAGAGCAGTGGTTATAAAAAAAAATTGATTGTTCCTTTTATCTGTTAAAAAGGAGTTTTGAATGTATATCCTAATATGTATCTATTCATTTATAAATCAAATATGCTTTTCACTCTACTGCTATCTTAAAAAAATGATACAAGGATGAAATATTTGATCCAAAAGTCAACAGGAAACCACTGGAGTTTATTCAGTAGGGGAATGATATGATCAGACCTGAGTTTTGGAAAAATCATTTGAGGAGTCATGTGGAGAATGAATAGAGGTGTGGAGATGCTTGAGGAAGAGAGGCCACTTATGTGCATTTGAATTAGTATAGGAGAAAGATGATGAGGGTCTGAACTTAAATAGTTGCTGTGTGTGTAGACAAAATGGAGGAGATAGTAGAGATTTGGAGACAGAAAAGTCAAGATTTGACAACTGGTTGAGTGTATGGGATGGAGTAGAGTGAGAAGTCATGGTGATGACACCAAGGTTAAATGACACTGAGTTAAAGGTAGTAGTAACTTTTGACAGTAATACAAAAGTTTGGAAGATGGAAGGAAAGATGATATGAAATATACAGCCCAAAACTCTTACTCACAGATAATTTCCCCTATCAAATAACTTCCCCTTTGAGAGCCACTTTTGGTAATTCTGGGAGACAAGATAGGGATAGAATCTTCCCAATGACTCTTGAACAGCTGCCATTCCTGATATCTGAGGATCCAAGGGTCAAAAGAGAGGAAAAGATGGAGATAGGGACCCTGCACAGCAGAGGGAGTGGGCAGAATTGAGTTTTGAGGAATAAGGAAGATGTGGCTTGTTAAAGACAGATCCAATGATTGGTTAGGAAACTAAGAATAGGGAGAATGTTCCATCTTTCGACCAGAAACAATCAGAAAGAGAAAATGGCATACCATTCAGAACATTCCTGTTCAATTATTGAACCAACTGAATAAGATAATCCACGATAACTACAGGGGCACTTTTCCAAGGCAACACAAGTTCCATTGTCCATTATAAGACCTGTGGGAAAGTAGATATTTAAAGATAATGCTTAAAATAAAGACCAACGAATTAAAAAATTCTGTATCACACCATATCTTCATTACATGGTCATATTTCAATCAATTCATCAATCAACAATCATTTCTTTTGTTTTAATTTTCACTTTCAAATTCTTTCCCTTCTTTCATCCTCTCTGACACCTAATGAAAACATAATAAATGTGATACTCATTAGACATATAAAATCATACAAAACATTTCAATATTAGCTTTGTTATAGGAGTTGGGAGGGGGGGAATAGCAATAAAGTTAAAATGAAATGATGTGCTTCAATCTGCACTCAGAGCTCATCAGTTTTCTCTCTGAAGATGGATCGCACTTTTCATGATGAGTCCTTTGGAATAATCCTGGATCATGATATCAGATTAAGTTAAGTTTTTCATAGTTGATTATCATCATAATATTACTTTTCCTGTGTACAATTTTCTTCTAGTTCTGCTCCCTTCCCTTTGTATGAGTTCACATCAGTCATTCCAGGATTTTTTAAAAAATTCTGCTCTTTATCCTTTCTTACAGAACAGTATTAGTCCATCATGATCACATACCACAACTTGTTCAGTCGCATCAATTTCCAAATCTTTGCCACCACAAAAAGAACAGCTATAAATATTTTTATACATATGGATTTGTTTCCTTTTTTCTTGGTCTCTTTGAGATAAAGACTTAGTAGCAGTATTTTGAGGTCAAAAGCTATGCACATTTCAAGGCCCTTTGGGCATAGTTCTAAATTGTTCTCAAGAACAGTTGGACACCACTCTACCTTGGAAAGGCTCCTAGTTAATCTACATTACAAGAGATATTGACTTTGGGTTTTAGAGTGACACTACTTAACATTTTAAGAAAAGTTCCATTTATACCTATGCATCAGGGTTTTTTTAATAGGAAGAGGTATTGTATTTTGTCACAAGCTTTTCCTGTACCTATTGATATTATCATATGATTTTTTGTTTGTGTTATTAATATGGCCAGTTATGCTTATTATAGTTTCCCTACTATTGAACTAGCCCTGCATTCATGGTCTAAGTCCAACCTCGTCATAGGGTATGATCTTTGTGATATATTGCTTTAATGTACTTGCTAATATTTTATTCAACAAACATTTATTGAGTAGGAACAATGCCCTAGGCACTGTACTAAGCATTAGAGATAGAAAGAAAATCAGTAACAGTCCTTGCTATAAGGAGCTAGCTTTCTATTGTGGGAGATATTATGCAAATAAATAGGCATATACAAGATAGAGAGAGAGTCAAAAGGAGATCACCCTAAAGGGAAAATTTCTAGTAGTTAGAGGACCCATGAAAGGATGTAGTGATTTGGGTGAGTCTCAAAGGAAGTCAGGATTTCAAAAAAGCAAAAAATGAGGAGAGAGGTATGGAGGAAAGCCAATGCAAAAACAAGGAGGGAGGAGATGGAGTGTTGTGAGATTTATGATGTGTTCATCATTTCCAGTGACAAACTCTCTAATCTACCCTAAGGATAAATCACCACACCACAAAAGGCCAGCATGGCAGATTGGTCTTTATGTTGAGAAAGGCCTCTCCTTTCTCACAAGGTCCTCTCATTGTTTTGGCCAAGAGAAGACTTATTCTAAACATAATGAGGCAACAAGGCTAATGATAAGTACCTAATCTGATAGCTGGTCACTCAGTAGGCCAATAAATATTGGTTGATTTGAGGAAAGGATGAAGGTGACAAGAACAGCTAGGAAGAGAGAAGGGCCAAACAAAATTAATGGACTTTGGGAGAAAGATTGATTACAAGTCAACCATCTTCACTCTTGACTCTGATGTATTAGGTGAAAAAATTATGACTTTTTCCAATACAACAATTCTTGAAGACTCCTGCCTTCCTGTTTCCCATTTCTTCCAATGGGCACCATAATCAAATGAACTTTGCCATTGTTACTTGAGAGAACCTGTCAATCAATCCCCCCCCCCCATGCTTCCAAATGGCAAAATAAATTCCAATTGCAAATTCATAGCTATAGGGGTCAAAAGTAGAAGTTATATGTAATTCAAAAAATACAAGTAATACTTTATAACAATAACTGACATATACAAATGTATGATAAGCTATAATTTTATAAAGAATTGTCAACATTTTGCATACTTGTCAGTTTTCTCTTTTAGGCAAAATGCCTTTTGATGACAAATAAATTAACAGATGCACAGCTAGAGTGAACAACTTCCATATAATATAAAAAGGGGGTGGATTTTTCCCTTTCAAAATTGTTTTCAAGGATCCTCTGTGATTTCCCAAGCCAATACACCTCTCTCACAACCATTTTCCTGATGGTTGTTTCTCCTTATTAAGAGGTAAGCTTCTTGAGGGTCCCCTTGTATTTGTATCCTAGGTGTCAATGTGGAAATCTAGAAGTCCCCAGTTTATTTAGTTGGGAGGTAGAAACCCCAGGTTTTGTCCTTGTCACAGGAGAGTTTCCCCCTGAGGGAAGGTCCCACTTCAAGGGACAATAAACATCCACTTCAGCTTTGGCACAGTAGGTAGTACGTCAGTCTCCCAAGCTGAAGGTCCTCATGATTTCAATCCTCAGAAGGAGGGTGTCATATACTGGGAAAGGCTTCTGGAGACAAAGAGTCACTTGACTTCTGATGGGGTCTACCTCCCACCTGAAGTGAATGTCTATTGTCTGGCAGGACCTTCCCTCAGTGGGAAACTCTCCTGTGATAAGGTCAAAACCTGGGGTTTCTACCTCCCAACTAAATAAACTGGGGACTTCTAGATTTCCACATTGACATAGGCATTTACCACAGTGCTTGGCACATAGTCAGTGCCTAAAAGGTTTTTTCATTGATTATGAGCTCACTGAGCTAAGCAATTGTGGGGAAGCCAAAAGAAAGTACTAATAACTTTCATTCCCTTACCTCAAAGAACTTACCATATAGTTGAAGTAACAGCATGGTATTATGGATAGAGCCTTTGACTTTGAGCCATGCAAACCAGGCTTCAAATTCATGTACACCATTTAGTAATTGCGTAACCACAGGCAATTTGCTTTATAACTCTCCTTCTTAGTTTATTTCTAAAATGGGAATAGTACCCTCCATCTACTTTAGAGGGTTTGTTGTGGAGCTCAAGCTATATAATGTATGTAATGTGTTTAGCAAACTTCAAAGAAATATAGGATCATAGATTTATAGCTGAAAAAATGAAGGAAAAAGAATTCTTTAAGCTTCTTACTATATTTTCAGCTACCATACTTATGATTGGGAAGATAAGTAGAAGGAAGCAAGGTAGCTCCTGCCCTCAAGGGTCTTACATTCTAAAAGGGGAAGACAACAAATAAAGGTGGAAAAGATTGGTAGGGGCAGGAAGAGGGAAACAAAGAGAACTTTGAAGTCATTTATTGAATGCCCTCATTTTGCTGATGAAGAGGAGTCCAAAGAAATAAAATGTCTTGGCCAAGGTCATCCAAGGAGGAAATAGTAGAACTTAGATTCAAACGCAAGTTTCTTAACTCCTAATTCAGCATTTCTCCTGACTCCCTTTACAAGGGTCAATTATTATTGTAAATAATAGTTTGTTAAATTGAATGATATAGAGGAAAAATATATTGTATAGTTTTAGTATGGTGCAAATTGTAAGTATCATAGGAATACCAAAAAGCAAAAGGAGTCAATGGTAAAGGCTCCATTGAATATAAATATAGCCCTAAAAAACAGATTAGAATAGAGAAAATTAGGAGAAACAGTAATAGTTTTTACTCCTAGTGGATAACAGTAGGAGGGCAGGCTGGGAGAGTGAGTCAAAAAGGATGCTACATATGACCAAGAATTACCCCAAAGGGGTGCTAGCTGAGATCAGATATTTTCCCAAATAAATGAATTTCATCCAGTTGTGGATGAGGTAAAGGTAAATTGTAAAAGATTATTTCTGTTTGTCAGTCAATAAGGGGACAGCAGAAGTCTTAAATATAAATATGTGAATATTTATTAAATATTAAAATAAATATTAAAATTGGAATAAGAATCAAAGTGTTACAATACGTTTGACTTTGGTTCTCTGCCTCGATCTCAAATTTGCTTTCATTTTAAAGCACATATGCACCTCCAGGAGAGAAAGTCTAGTAAGCAGATATTACACCAATTATTATATGTCTTTAAATATTCAACTAAAGAAGTTTCTTTGTTGTAACATCCAAAATATCCTTGTGCCTGAATTCAGTGATAAGTTTGCAAAAATTGAAGCTACTGTTAAATACTCTTGATGAATGCCCCTTCAATAAATGTTATTCTAAGCAACATAACCAAAGACCAAGAAGGTCATCTGAGATCATCACCTCCTTATTTCTATGAGATCAGATACACTATATTCCACAATATCATGTTAATTTGATTGCACCACCTACCATCAGGACAATAACATCCATCAAGGCAATGAAGATTGCTTCCAAGACATTCTTTTTCAAAAGTACAGGTAGGTGGACAGCAGCTGATACAATCCCGGTGCACAAGACTATCATCACATTTATCAACTGAAATATTTAAGCAGAGGAGGTAACATTTAAATACATTCCCAACTTTTTCAGGGGAACATCTTAATCAACTATAATTTTAAAATTTTAAACTTTACATTTTAATTTACATTTTAAATTTCAAATTTCCCATTAAATCTTTTATCTATCCATAGTATCCATACTTTAAAAAGCACAGTCAGTAGATTCAATCTTGAGCCATCAGAGCAGTAATTTTTGTGCCTAGAACAGTCCTGTAACTAACACTTGTACCCAGTGCAAATAGCACAAAACATGTCTTTTTATACCATTGAAGATATTATGAAAGGGAGAAAAAATTGCATGGCATCAGGTGAGATATGAAAGGTTCACTAAAGTTGTAACCATAGGTTGGGGTTGAGGTGAGAGCATTACAGAAAGTAGGCACCATTTGTTAGCTTCTTATTTTAGCTAACTAGTCTTCTAGACTATTTTCTAGTTCTTTCTAGGATGCTTAATATAAGTGCTCTAGGACAAAGTGTTATTGCCCTGACCTTAGTTAATATTCTGCCTTCTAAACACCAACAAATTTATCAAACTTGGAAAAAGAAGAAAACATACCACATGCTGGAAAGTCATCTCTCCATTCCTGAATAGGGTAACCAACATGGGAACAAGCTCGGGCATACTCTGTAGCAGCTCGGCAATAGGTATGATCATCATTAGTACTGGGGAAAAAAATGGAGCCGGGATCAACCATGCACAAAGGATAGGCATTGACCAATTCTTTGACCTTTCTAGAAAACTGGGTTTCTCCTTCTGTTCCTTGACAGTCACTCTGGAAATTTCAGTATTGACTGATGAGAGGATGTGTTCATCTCTTCTAACATCAAATGTAACTTTTAGTGCAGAAGACACAAAAATATAAAATATTTTGATTGATGAATACTGATTACAATTTTTCTATATGATTTTTCTATAATCTAGAATAGGGGAACTTAATTTAATGCTTTGATAACTATTTTGATATCAATCTCTTCCTTTGTAACTCTTTGTATTTTACTTTATATATTTAAAAACATTATTTTGAAAAGGAATCAATAGACTTTGCCAGACTTAACCAGACAATCATTGGGGAGGGGGGGTGGGGAATTAAGAACATCTGAATTCTAAACCTTTTGGGGAGCTATGAGCTTATTTCTTTTGGAAGGTGAATCCATTCTAAAAATATTTTTGTCTCTAGTCTTATATTTTTCACTATGCCTAACCCATTTTGAGTTTCTTAGCTTACGTTCCATTGAAACAAAATACTTGTAAATCTCCTGAGATTTCACCTATTGGACATCAATACTAAAAGATTATTACATTAAAACTAAACAATTCAGATAGTCCTCTTAAAATTATTATGATTTTTCTTAGGGACAGAAACTTTGCAAAGCTTTCAAAACATGCTAAATATTATTTTGAGTTTTAAGAGATGTCAAAGCTATTATTAACTTTCATTTTGGTCTGGACCTAACTTCACTCAGGTAATTTCACCAGTGAGGAAATTTGCTACTCGGTGAACTTGGACAGTTGGACAGGAACATGGACAAGACAAGACAAGTTCTTTTTGTTTTTTGCCCAAGGTCATACAGCTAATATGTGCCATTAACAAGATATGAATATAGATCTTGGTTCCTAGGCCAGCTGTCCATTCATTATGCCATACTCTCCTTGGGTGGCACTGGATGACTATTATAAATAAACTGGAATTTTTCTGCTAATTCCTGAACGGTTTCTAACAGGAACCTATAAAATATATTTGTTTAACATTTGTTGAAATTTATATTTCAATTAAAGATGATGTCCTTAAAACAGAATAGGGGCAAAGTCTTAAATATGAATGGCATTAAGAAGGTCTAATGTATTCATAGCCTCAGTATTTTCAGTATTATTTTAGCCTAAAGTATTTTCAACATACCTATTGTCAAGTCACCACCTTAAATATCACAGCATTCTGATTTGTTGTAACCAGAGACCATAGTTTAAATAGTCCAACTAACTAATCTTCATTAGAAGTGATGACTTGGCAGACAACTTGAGAAGTCTTGGAAAATCTAATAAACTGAACCTAAGTCCCAAGACAAATAGCAGCTTATTTAGACAATTGGAGCTTGAAATGATGAAATCTCAGGAACCCAGACATCTATCGGGATCTTGAAAACAGTCATACTCTTTCCTAACATGAATTCATGATATTCGATCATTAATGCACTAAATATCAATTCACCAACTTGACCTAGAAAGTGATCTTGTTCATTTTTTATAGATGTTAGTTTAATAATGTAGCAAAATCAATGAGAAGTTATGCATGTCAATGTGTTTTGAATTGGAAAATAAAGAAAATGTCTTTGCTGATAAATTGATGATCTGGGAATAAAACAATACTTTCATGAATTGACATCTTATAAAGAGGAGCTCTTTGGGCAGCCAGGTGGCTCATGGAGCCAGACCTAAAGATGGGAAGTCCTGGGTTTAATGTGGCCTCACACACTTGCTAGCTGTGTGACTCTGGGCAAGTCACTTAACTCCAGTTGCCTAACTTGAACTGTTCTTATGCCTTGGAACCAATACTTAGTAATGATTCTAAGACAGAAAGTGTATTTTTTCAAATTATTTTTTTAAATGAGGAGGAAATTACAGAATGAAGTCAAGTGAAATTTGACAATTATTAAGAACCAATTATTGTGTGAAAATACTGTTGCCAAAGGCTGTGAAAGATACAAGGTTTAGGTAAGACAATCTTGACCCTTATAATAATATACATTTACATAAGCTGCTATATAGAAATAATTGGTGATAAGCATTTTAGAGGGATGTAAAGAAAGAGCCCAAAGTAGAAAAGTTCATTGCCAACTAAGGGGATTGGAGAAAAAGATTTATAGGCTGGGTGACATCTAAGTTGACCTTAGGAGGAATTCATGAACCAGGTATGCAGAAGGATATTCCGGGCACCAAGAATAAGATGAGCAAAAGGATGGAGATAAGACAAGCAAAGCACATGAATGGGGTCTAAAAAGGAAGCAAGTTTGACTGGAATATCAAGTACATGGAATGGAGCAGAATGCGATAAAATCAGAAAGATAAGATTGACAAGATTGTTAAAAAGCCTTTCAATAGTAGAGAAAGAAATCTGAACTTTGGTTGTAGGTAATGGGCAGAGGTGGGGAGAAAGAAGAGAAGATTCCAGAATTTTGAGCAGAATGACATAACCAAATCTATGCAGGACAAGTTAAGTCCAGAAATTATAGACAGTTGAGATTAGAGAAACAATGGACATGAGAAAATTTAAGAGATGATTTCTATATTCTAAGGAGGTAGTAGGAAAGACTATATAAGAGTGATAGCAGTTGGAATATAGAGGATAGAAATGCCAGAGTTATTGGGTACATAGAATCAACAAGATTTTATAAGCAATAACATTTGAGAGATTAGGGAAAGAAAATAGTCAAAGAAATCCCTCTCTTTACGCTACTGGGTCCTTTCTGACGACATCAGCACTGAATATATGACATCTCAAAAATGGAATAGGCAAAATCACCTTTTGGAGTGGTGGAAATTATTCTTCTCCTCAATTATAAACCCACCTCCCCACCCACACACATGTCCTTCATACTAACTTTCCACTCCTCTAGAGGATTATTTGATACCAGTTTAGAGTGTTTAGAATGTCAACTATGCTCAAACAATATGTATTTTTATAAATATACATTCAACATTTTAGACATCTTCAAAGTCAAAAGAGATATGGAGGAGAGGGAACCCTTCCTGGCATCCTTCAAATTATACTACATAGCAATGATGACCTGTTCTACCTACTCAATGAACTGGTGATGCTACTCCCTACAGTAGAGGAGTTTATCTACAAAGGGCAGAAGAAATATAGGATAATTAGGGATGGAAGGATCAAGGGAGAGATCACAATCTTTGGAGGAGAAGATGGGAAACAAGAAGTGTAGGAGGAGGGTTGGTCAGATCCACTGGAGTCAGTTTCTGTCTCCAACAGTGCCTCTCCCTTTCCTGTCCTCCCAACCTTGTGAATGTGGTCACTCAGGATGCTGCTAGGAAGCATCAGAGGTGGAGGTTGCAATTGACCTCCACCAAATCCCTAGGTTACTTGCCTCCATTCATCCAAATGGCATACCCCTTCATTTAAAGCTAGTCAGGGATGCTCAAGGACAGAACTTGAAGCAACTGTTAATCCCAAGGAAAAGGATCCACCTTAGTGGACTCAGCATAGTGGACTCAATACAAGGATGGAATCTTTGAATAAAGAGCTTCCCATCCACCACATTAATTCAACCTTAGACTATATTTATAGAGCAATAGTGTCTAGGAATAGGAAGATCAGACCAGTCAGAACACATCGGAGAACATCAAGAAGCTGAAAAGCATCTAAAGGAAAGCAACCAAGATGGTGAAGGGCCCTCTGTGGTATGACCATAGGAATTTGGTTGAAGGAAATGGTAATATTTAGTTTGGAGAAGAGAAGACTTAGTTCTCTTTACATGTTTAAAGGGATTGCATATTCTATACAATAGTTAACATTATATAGCATTTACATAAGCGCTTTAAAGTTTGCAAAGCACCAAACTCATTTCCTCCTCAAAACAACCCTATGAGAAAGGTGCTATTATTAACTTCATTTTACAGATAAGAAAACTGAGACTAAGGTAAGTTAAATAGCTGGCCCAGGATCAGTCATATAGTTAAGCCTCTGAGACAGGATTTGTACTCATATCTTCTTGACTATCCAGTGCTCTATCAAAGTGAAAATTTAGGATTGAGATAAGGAAAAATCTCACTATCTCATTGTTTAAAAGTGAATAGGCTGGCTCCAGAGAATAGATTCCTCATCACTGAAAGAAGTAGATGGCATAGATGATAGATATATTTTTTCATTTTTTTTTTCATTTTTATTTAAGTATTTTTCCATAGTTACAGGTTTCATGTTCTTTCCCTCCTCTTTTCCCCTTCCCCTTCTGATAGCCAACAAGCAATTCCACTGGATTATACATGTACTCTCACTCAATAATAGGTGATAGATATAGTGTTGAACCTGGAATTAGGAAAATCTGTGTTCATATCTATTCTCAGATACCTACAACCTACATGATCTTGGACTTTACCTCCCTTAACTTCAATTTACTTATCCATAAAAAGAGAACTTAGTGGGCAGCAAGGTAATTCAGTAGTTAGGGTCAAGACTAGAGCTAGGAAGCTCTGGGTTCAAATCTGGTCTCAGACACTTCCTAGCTGTGTGACACTGGGTAAGTCATATAACTTCCATTGCCTAGCTCTTGCTACTCTCTTCTGCCTCAGAATCAATATTGATTCTAAGATAGAAAGTGAGAGTCTTTTAGAAGTAGCATATACCTCCCAGTAGTTGTGAGAATCAAATGAAATATGTGTGAAGTGCTTTGTAAACCTTAAAATGCTAAATGCATGTTAGTTATTATCATTACTATTCTCCTGAGCTCTTCAAGCAAAGATTGGATGAGTAATTGTCAGGCATTGTAGAGGGGGTTACTATGAAGGCGGGTTAGACTATATGGTTTCTGAGGTTCTTCCAAGTCAGAGTTTTGTGATTTAGTAAAAAGAGTTGGGAGGAATCTCAAAGGAAATGGACACTTTCCTAGGTTAACTGACTTCCTCACATCATGGAGGTATTAAATATCAATTGTAAATGTGTACCTAGGTTCTGTGACTCAAGGGTTACTTTCTTTCCATTGGTCCATGATGCCTCAATTCCTTTTGCAAGCAATGATAGGTGCAGCTCCAGACTTTGCTCTCTGCTTCTTCATTTGTCTATTTTGTCATCAACTCTATTGATCCTGTTCTAATCTATTCTACTCTCTTAATCAGTTCAGTTCCCCATCTGAGATCCCATCTTAATATCCTCATTTTCACTGGCTGGGACACAAATTCATTCTCATGATTCTTTAGGTTTGGCATCTGCCTGGTCAATATAACCATCACCCAGCCTAATAGGCAATAACTGGTCCCACTCTAGACTCATGCTACTTGAAAAAACTCTGCCTTATTTAAAGATACTTACAAACATCTTACAAGTTCCTAGAAGGCATCTTGCTGATAAGATGGATGCAACACAACCTTGGAAACTTTTTGGAGGGGACAGGAAGTTCTTACCAAAGGTTTTTAAGTCTATGTGATTATAACAACAATGCTAGCTATCTATTACATTAACTTACCTTTTTATAAAGTACAAATCACTTTCATATATATCACAAAAGCCTCCAAGGTGATTTAATCCAGCCTCAGCAGATCTATTTACCTCTATAAAATACCCAAAGGTAGATTATCCTGTCCTCATCTGATGATCACTTGGTTACAACTCTATGAAGACATACTATTATTCCTAAGGTCTAGCAAAGGTGACAGTCTTTCCCAAAGCCATTAATTAACAGCAGAAACCTTTAAGATCCAAACTCCCTGATTCCCAGTCCAATGAATTCTCTTTCTGCTTCAATTTGATTCATTTCCTATCCAATTGTATTGTCCACCTTGCAGCAAATATGAATATCCAAGAAAAAATATTAGTAGTCAATTAGGATAAATTGCTCACTTTGCCTCCATGTATCTTATCAAGATTATTCTAATTTTACCATATTCTTAACTGAACTAACAATGGTTACAATCTATGTACTCTCTGAAAAAGAGTAATAATCTCAATTTAAATGGTTGTCATGAGTCTTGCTAACCATGTTAATGGATAGTACAAAATAAAATCTCTCATTTATTTGAGTTATTTTTATCTGCTTTATTCAATTAAGAACATTTTTTTCTTACCATTATTACTCCATTTCTTTTTTGCCACTGGCTGTGCAAATTTATAAGGCTTTGGTGTATGTATGAATTAGAAAAAGTCTAAAAAGTAAAGTACTTAGCTAAGGTATCCTGCCTTTCCAGCCTTATCTGATATTATTCTCCTCTTATTAACTACAGTCACAACAATCTACTTCTTTCCTCCAAACTTTCTCTGAACTTTCCTACCTTTGTACCTTTTTTTCATATCATTCCTAATGTCAATAAGAAGAAGAGGAGGAGGAGGATCAGGAGGAAGAGAAAGAAGAGGAAGAAGAAGAAAGAGGAAGGAAGAAGAAGAGGAAGAAGAAAGAGGAAGAGAGGAAGGGAGGAAGGGAGGAAGGGAGGGAGGGAGGGAAGGAAGGAAGGAAGGAAGGAAGGAAGGAAGGAAGGAAGGAAGGAAGGAAGGAAGGAAGGAAGGAAGGAAGGAAGGAAGGAAGGAAGGAAGGAAGGAAGGAAGGAAGGAAGGAAGGAAGGAAGGAAGGAAGGAAGGAAGGAAGGAAGGAAGGAAGGAAGGAAGGAAGGAAGGAAGGAGAAGAAGAAGAAGAAGAAGAAGAAGAAGAAGAAGAAGAAGAAGAAGAAGAAGAAGAAGAAGAAGAAGAAGAAGAAGAAGAAGAAGAAGAAGAAGAAGAAGAAGAAGAAGAAGAAGAAGCAGAAGCAGAAGCAAAAGCAGCAGAAGAAGCAGAAGCAGAAGCAGCAGAAGAAGCAGAAGCAGCAGAAGAAGCAGAAGCAGCAGAAGCAGAAGCAAAAGCAGCAGAAGAAGCAGAAGCAGAAGCAGCAGAAGAAGCAGAAGCAGCAGAAGCAGAAGCAGCAGAAGCAGAAGCAGCAGCAGCAGAAGCAGAAGCAGCAGAAGCAGAAGAAGCAGAAGCAGAAGAAGCAGAAGCAGCAGAAGAAGCAGAAGCAGCAGAAGAAGCAGAAGCAGCAGAAGAAGCAGAAGCAGCAGAAGCAGAAGCAGCAGAAGCAGAAGCAGAAGCAGAAGCAGCAGAAGCAGAAGCAGAAGAAGCAGAAGCAGAAGCAGAAGAAGCAGAAGCAGAAGAAGCAGAAGCAGAAGCAGCAGAAGAAGCAGAAGCAGCAGAAGAAGCAGAAGCAGCAGAAGCAGCAGAAGCAGAAGCAGCAGAAGCAGCAGAAGCAGAAGCAGCAGAAGCAGAAGAAGCAGAAGCAGAAGAAGCAGAAGCAGAAGAAGCAGAAGCAGAAGAAGCAGAAGCAGAAGAAGCAGAAGAAGAAGAAGCAGAAGAAGCAGAAGCAGAAGAAGCAGAAGAAGAAGAAGCAGAAGAAGCAGAAGAAGCAGAAGAAGAAGAAGAAGAAGCAGAAGAAGCAGAAGAAGAAGAAGAAGCAGAAGAAGAAGAAGCAGAAGAAGAAGAAGAAGCAGAAGAAGAAGAAGAAGAAGAAGCAGAAGAAGAAGAAGAAGCAGAAGAAGAAGAAGAAGCAGAAGAAGAAGAAGAAGCAGAAGAAGAAGAAGGAGGAGGAGGAGGAGGAGGAGGAGGAGGAGGAGGAGGAGGAGGAAGAGGAGGAGGAGGAGGAGGAGGAGGAGGAGGAGGAGGAGGAGGAGGAGGAGGAGGAGGAGGAGGAGGAGGAGGAGGAAGAGGAGGAGGAGGAGGAGGAGGAGGAGGAGGAGGAGGAGGAGGAGGAGGAGGAGGAGGAGAGAAATAGCTACATGATAGCTAAAAGCTTCAAGGTTTGCCAAGTATTGTATACTTATTATTTTGCTGGATCCTCACAACAACCATAAGAGGTAGGTGCTATCATTATCACCATTTTGCAGAGGAGAAAACTAAAGTTGAGAGCAGGTGTCTGGCCCACAGTTATACAGTTAATGAATGTGTAAGGTAGGATTTAAATTCAGGTTTTCCTGACTGAGTCTAGAGTATCCCCTGTGCCTTCTAAATACAAAGTCCTCACTCCCCTCCCTCACCAGATAGAATTCTATGTATTCTTAATTATCTGAGTAGAAGAGCATCTTTTACTTGAAGCAAATTCTTTATTTTGTATATTCTAAAGAATGTATAATGTAATAGTATGGATTATTATTATTTGTATGTATGCCTTGACCTCCCTATTCAACTATTTGCTATATGCTGGCAAGGACCATGTGTTACCTAAAGTTTGCATCTCTGAGGGCACCAAGATGGCACAGTGGATAGATAGAGTACCAGGTCTGGAACTGGGAGGGCATTTGTTCAAATCTGACCTCAGAAGCTTCTTAGTGTGTGAAGCTGGGCAAATCACTTAACTTCATTTGCCTAGCCATAACCCCTGTGTCTAAGATGTTACTAGAATAAGAAGTGAGAGATTTTAAAAGAAAATAAATAAATAATGTCTGTATCTCTCCATGGTCCATATAAAGTGGGACAACAAACACTTATTAAATGAATCAATGACTGAATGAATGAATGGAGCAAGTTTTTACCTGGTTAAAAAAGATAAGAGAGATTAATTGACAAGAGCCAGTGAAGCAGTTTTCACATTTACCATCCTTGACATTATTGAATTCCATTTACAGAGAACCACAGAATCTCTTCCAGGAACAGCTCTGGAGACAGCAGACCACAAGGTAGAGCCCCAGGACAAACAGAAGCATTTATTCCTTTACCCTATAGCTCTGTGAGATGGTCCTATCCCCAGTGATATTTTTCTGATACTTTCAGTTCCTGTCATAGCTTTCCTTCTTCTTTCCTGTGTAGAGACTTGACAATAGCTCATACATTAAAGAATATGTTTTCTTCATTGGATAAAGAAAATTTGATTTTCCCAATACCAGTGTTTTCTGAAATGTCACCGCACTTACTTGCAAAGATCATTGATACAGCTTGCAATATAGGAATATGGATCAATATACTCATGACAACTCAGGAAAGGAAACTGTAGGAGTATCTGACATTTGAAGAAGATCACCTGCCCCAAAGAAAAACATGGTTATGGAGAGGCCCTTTCTTCTCTTTTTTTGCTCATCATCATTTATATTACAGGAATCTCAAAAAAAATTCCACTATTTTCTCCATTTTTCCAGAAAAAGGAAGACATGGTACAAACTAGAAAAGGCCCAAGATTTATAAGGTAAGTTTTTCTTCAGAAATAACCCATATCATTAATTTTTTTAAATCCTTGCCTTCTGATTTAAAATCAATATTTTTGGGGGCAACTGGGTGGCTCAGTGGATTGACCAGGCCTAGAGAGGGGAGGTCCTAGGTTCAAATCTGGCCTCAGAAACTTCCTGGCTGTGTGACCCTGGGCAAGTCACTTAATCCCCATTGCCTAGCCCTTACCACTCTTCTGCCTTGGAACCAATACACAAGACAGAAGGTAAGGGCTTATTTTTTTAAATCAATACTTTGTATTGGTTCCAAGGTAAAAGAGTAGGAAGGGGGAGGCAATAGGGGTTCAGTGACTTAGAAAGGGTCACACAGCCAAGAAGTGTCCTGAGGACAGATGTAAACCTAGGTCCTTCTGTCTCTTAGGCTAGCTCTCACCACTGATCCTACTTTGGGAAATAAAAGCTAGTAGTAGTAGCAGACCCAACACAAATCTAGATCTTAGCAATGAATGAACATTGAAGCACCTACTATGTATAAAGAAAGGACTGAACTTTAGACTTCAAGTCTCCACTAGACTGGTCTTCAGCTCTTTCCCTAACCCCATAATTTAAAAGTTTCTTCTTTTCTAGTTTGGTAGGGCCTGCTAGATTGTACTATCCTGTACTAACACTTCAGGTCACAAGGGCGGCTACTATGGGCTAAAATTTAGTGGCAAATTTTAATATAAAGAGCTTGAGACTATCTCCTGTTCTTGAATTATTTGGGGGCAGGAAATATTGAAATGAAATGAAATATGACATTGAGTTTGCACTAAAGCTGCTTACATTTTGATGAACATATAATAGCATTGTCATAAGTGCTAAAAGACAACTTACCTCAAAGGAATGTATTCCTGTAGAACAAGGGTTGGGAAAATCTGAAGCAGTATCTATACACGCAACATCCTCTGCAGTTTGGACAGACCAGCTATTGGCAAACAGGGCGACATCTTCTGTAGCTTCCTTTCCTTCACAAAAACATTTAACAGCATCATTTTCCATGAGGACAGACTCTTTTCTCTCAACATTAAAAAGTAAAACAAAAACTCCCTGAAATGGCAAACAGGGCAAATTTTTGGAAAAACATGGAAAGACCTACATGAAATTATAAAGCATGAAACGAGCAGAACCAGGAGAACATTATATACAATGACAGAAATATTGTTTGAGGAAAGACTTGTGTTTATCTCCCTCTCCAAAGAAAGAATTGATAAATAGAAGTAAGCAAGACATAGTTTTACACTTACATATATCTTTTGTCAAATGATGCCTTCTCTAACGGGAGGAGGGGAGAGAAGGAGGGATTTAATTGGATCTTTTAATATAACGAATTAAATAAATAACTTTATATTTAGTCAACAGGCATTTATTAAGTAAGCCAGGTACTGCACTAGGTGCTAGGAATAAAAATACAAAGAAAGAAGCAATGTTCACTCTCTAGGAATTTATATCTTAACGATATTAGAAGATAGGGATGGGACTCATAACTTCATTGACTTAGGGAATTCCCCTGAGGTAAATATTCATCCTACCAAGGCAGGTCAATATCTTCTCTAAAATTGATAGCATTATAGACTTGCTCAAACCTTACCCCTCTCCAACCAAGAGAGACAGAGAGACAGAGAGAGACAGAGACAAAGAGAGACAGAGAGGAAGAGAGAGAGAGAGACAGAGACAGAGAGGCAGAGAGACACAGAGACAGAGAGGCAGAGACAAAGACAGAGACAGAGAAACAGAAACAGAGGGAGAGACAGACAAGCAGGCAGACAGAGAGAGAGAGAGAGAGAGAGAGAGAGAGAGAGAGAGAGAGAGAGAGAGAGAGAGAGAAAACAGCTTAATGAAGAGGACTTCCTGATATAACTAATCCAAGAAGTCAAGGATTTGAAACAGAGGGTACCAATCCCACATGATAATATCATGGCAAAATCTTAGCCTTCTTTGTAAAGACAAATCAGGGTCCTCAAGAGGGGAAACTGAAAAAACTCTGAACCCCCTCAAATACATTTTTCCCCAACAATTTCTGGAGTACTTCCTTTTCAAGTCTAGTCAATGAAAAAATACAACTTCAAGTCAACAATGAATTATTAAGCTTATATGTGCTAACTACTGTGTGAAACTCTAGGAATACTAAAAAAGATAAAAACACTCCCTGCCTTAAAGGAGCTCACAATCTAGTGGGAGAGACAAAACTCAAGAAACCAGGTACAAACAAGATATATACAGGATAAACTGGGGATGATCTCAGAAACTAAGGATATTTCCATCACCAGGTGAACCTTGGAAGGAACTGTAACTAGAGTCAGGGGACTTAGGTTCAAATACCACCTTTGACTTTATTAGCTATGTGACCTAAGACTCATTTTCTTCACCAATAAAATTAAGAGGTTGGACAGAATCACTTCTGAAGCCTATTCCAACACTGTCTGTGTGTCTGAACTATGTGCTTCTTAAAAGGTAGAGTTCCAGATTCTTTGTGGAGGCAGCAGTGTCTTACTGGACCAGGAATTGGAAAGACCTGAATTCAAATTTGACATCAGACATTGTTATCTGTGTGACTCTGGGCCAGTCATTTAATGTCTGTTTGCCTCAGGTTTCTTATCTGCAAAATGGGGATAATAAGCACCTACCACCCAGAGTAGTTATAAGGATGAAATGAGATAATATTAGTAAAGTACTTAGCACAGTGCCTGGCACATAGTAATAATGTGTGGTCAATAAATACTTTTTCCTCTTCTTCATTCCCCTTTTAAGTTTCATTTCATTCTCCTGTGGAGAAGTATAGGGACCAATTTGTGTCTTCACCAATACAGAAAACTCCCTCTAACAAAGGAGATTATTAACATCTTTGCCAGTTATAGTCTTACAATATTTTCCAGAAATGCAAGGATAGTTCAATATTAGGAAAACCATCCACATAATTGACCATATCAACAAGCAAACCAACAAAAATCACATGATTATCTCAATTGATGCAGAAAAAGCCTTTGACAAAATACAACACTCATTCCTATTGAAAACATTAGAATGTATAGGAATAGAAGGGCCTTTCCTAAAAATAATAAACAGTATATATCTAAAACCATCAGCTAACATCATCTGCAATGGGGATAAACTAGAAGCCTTCCCAAAAAGATCAGGATTGAAACAAGGATGCCCGTTATCACCTCTATTATTTGACATTGTACTAGAAACACTAGCTGTAGCAATTAGAGAAGAAAAAGAAATTGAAGGTATTAGAATTGTCAATGAGGAGACCAAGTTATCACTCTTTGCAGATGATATGATGGTCTACTTAAAGAATCCTAGAGATTCAACCAAAAAGCTAATTGAAATAATCAACAACTCCTCAGGATACAAAATAAACACGCATAAGTCATCAGCATTTCTATATATCTCCAACACATCTCAGAAGCAAGAATTAGAGAAATTCCATTTAAAACCACCCTAGACAATATAAAATACTTAGGAATCCATCTGCCAAGACAAACACAGAAACTATATGAACACAACTTACAAAACACTCTCCACACAATTAAAACAATATCTAAACAATTGGAAAAACATTGATTGCCCATGGGTAGGATGAGCTAACATAATAAAAATGACAATCCCACCCAAATTAATTTACTTATTCAGTGCCATACCCATTGAACTACCAAAAAACTTTTTGGCTGAATTAGGAAAAAAAAAAACATTACAAAGTTTATTTGGAAGAACAAAAGATCAAGGATATCCAGGGAAATAATGAAAAAAATGCAAAGGAAGGAGGACTTGCAGTCCCAGATCTCAAACTATACTATAAAGCAGTGGTCATCAAAACAATTTGGTACTGGCTAAGAGACAGAAAGGAGGATCAGTGGAATAGACTTGGGGTAAATGACCTCAGCAAGACAGTCTATGATAAACCCAAAGATCCCAGCTTTTGGGACAAAAATCCACTATTTGATAAAAACTGATGGGAAAATTGGAAGACAGTGTGGGAGAGATTAGGTTTGGATCAACACCTCACACCCTACACCAAGATAAACTCAGAATGGGTGAATGACCTGAATATAAAGAAGGAAACTATAAGCAAATTAGGTGAACAAAGAATAGTATACTTGTCAGATCTTTGGGAAAGGAAAGACTTTAAAACCAAGCAAGAGCTAGAAAAAAATCACAAAATGTAAAATCAATAATTTTGATTACATCAAATTAAAAAGGTTTTGTACAAACAAAACCAATGCAACCAAAAATAGAAGGGAAGTAACCAATTTGAAAACAATTTTCATAACAAAAACCTCTGACAAAGGTCTAATTACTCAAATTTATAAAGAGCTAAACCAATTGTACAAAAAAATCAAGCCATTCCTCAATTGATAAATGGGCAAAGGACATGAATAGGCAATTTTCAGTTAAAGAAATCAAAACTATTAATAAGCACATGAAAAAGTGTTCTAAATATCTTATAATCAGAGAGATGCAAATCAAAATTGAGGTATCACCTCACACCTAGCAGATTGGCTATGACAGCAAAGGGAAGCAATGAGTCCTGGAGGGGATGTGTCAAAGTTGGGACATTAATGTATGGCTGGTGGAGTTGTGAACTGATCAAACCATTCTGGAGAGCAATTTGGAACTATGCCCAAAGGGTGATAAAAGACTGTCTGCCATTTGATCCAATCATAGCACTTCTGGGTTTGTACTCCAAAGAGATAATAAGAAAAAAGTTATGTACAAGAATATTAATAGCCACACTGTTTGTGGTGGCAAAAAATTGGAAAATGAGGGGACGCCCTTCAATTGGGGAATGGCTGAACAAACTGTGGTATATGTTGGTGATGGAATACTATTGTGCTAAAAGGAATAATAAAGTGGAGGAATTCCATGGAGACTGGAACAACCTCCAGGAAGTGATGCAGAGTGAGAGGAGCAGAACCAGGAGAACATTGTACACAGAGACAAACACACTGTGGTACAATTGAATGTGATGGACTTCTCCATTAGTGGCAATGCAGTGACCCTGAACAACTTGGAGTGATCTACGAGAAAAAAACATTATCTACATTCAGAGGAAAAATTGTGGGAGTAGAAACACAGAAGGAAAACAACTGCTTGAATACATGAATCGAAGGGATTTGATTGGGAATGTAGACTCTAGATGAACATCCTAGTACAAACACCAACAACATGGAAATAGGTTTTGATCAAGGATACATGTAATACCCAATGAAATTGCATGTTTGCTGCAGGAAGGGGGAGGGGAGAGGAAGGAGGGAAATAATATGATTCTTGTAACCAAGGAATAATGTTCTAAATTGACTAAATAAATTAAATTTTAAAAATGGAAAGGGAAAAGAAATACCAAAAGAGCATTGAAATGAGAGGACTGACATTTTTAAAATTCAAGATAAAATTAAATAAAGTAATTAATTTTAAAAAAAGAATATTTTCCAGAGCACTGAGAAGATAAATGGTTTACTCTAGGTTACACAGCTGACATGTGCTATAGGCAGGATTCCAATCCAGGGCTTATTGGTTTTGAAGTCAGCTCTCTGTTCATTCTACCATGCTACCTCTCATAATTCTATGATGCTAATTTAAACCCTCTTTGACCTTCCATTTTTAAAAGCACCTGTTACTACAAAGATACCATTACTATAAAATAAAAAAGATTTATTTCCTAGTAACCTGAAATTCTAAGCATGATTCCTTACACAAAAGTTCAGTATGACTAGGGAATGATTAAGTTCAGATCCTGAGTTATATCTCCAATATATAAATGACATTTTTCACTAATTCTCACTGTAATAAATTAGAAGGACCAAAAAAAGTTGGGGGGAGTGTTAATGAGTTGTTAATCTTGAACTTCATGAATATTAGCTTGGTATGCTTTGAAATACAAAATGTAAATGCCTACTGTGGGACACAGATCACAGATCAGAGAATTTTAGAGCTGAAAAGGGCCTTGGGGATCATTTTGTATGCAGCCTTTAGTCTCAGAAGGCATGAATTATGGAGAGGGCACATTCAATTTCCAGTTGGCAAAAAATTTAAATCTTCCTGGACACACAAAGTGAAAAGCCTAGTTTCTTTGTGATGCAACGCCTGAAGCATAAGATATACACAGGCAGGGAAACACAATTTTTAAAATCAATGATGAGAAACTACATTGCCAAATGCATTTAATCAAACTGCTTAGTTGCCCCCCAAAAAACCATTATTTATAGAAAAACATAGACTGAGTTTATGGACAATCCCCTTATAACGAAAAGTAGTAAACCCATCACCTGGACATTTCCTTGAGTGAGATGATGTTGGTAGGTTGAGAGAAGGATTTAAGGAGATACCTAACTTTGGTAACCTATGACATCATTAGAGATTGTCATACCCATACTTTTCATTTCCTTGGTTTCAAAGACAGTCAGAGACAAAATAGTCTTGAGAGTTCTACTTTTCTTTTAGGAAACCTTTTTTTTTCTTTTTATAATGTATTTATTTATTTAGAATATTTTTCCATGGTTGCAATTCATGATTCCCCCCCTCTCTCCTTCTCTCCCCCCACCGGATCTGATAAGCAGTTCCAATAGGTTTTACATGTATCATTGTTCAAAACCTATTTCCATGTTATTCATATTTGCAATAGAGCAATCCTTTAACATCAAAACCCCAATCATATCCCCATTGAACCTCGTGATCAACCATATGGTTTTTTTTTCCTGCATTTCTGCTCCCACAGTTCTTTCTCTGGATGTGGAAAGTGTTCTTTCTAAGTTTTTTAGGAAACCTTCTTGCCCCTTTTCTTCTTTGCCTTTTCTCTTTACCTGTTCTGATTTCTGTTAATCCAGGATTCTCCTATTGCCCCAAAGGTCCACTGTTGCATCTGAGTCTATCTGTGTCCTCTCCCCCTGAGGAACAACCTTAAGCATCACACTATTAGGGTCTACTTGCTCCACAGTCATAATTCTTCCCTTTACCAGCTTTGTTGTATAGTTCCTGCCCTGGCTTCCATGCCCTGCTCACTAGACAAGCTCTAAGTACTTTTATTTTAAGCCAGCAGTAACTTTCTCCCGTGATCCCCTGGGAAATGAATAGATTAATGGATGTGCATTACTGGATCTCAGTTTCAAATATAGGAATGACAAGTCCTGGTCAGAGATGGAATACACCTACTAAGAGAATTTATTTACTAGTTATATTACAATCTCAAATATTTAAACTGAAAAGGAAGGCAGAGGGAGAAAACTGAGTATCCCCTTGTTATTTATTCATCTACCAAATAAGATGCTACAGAGTCTATCAACAATGTAAGAAGAAGAGGGAAGGGGATATAAATAAGTATTTATCTAGCACCTCCTATGTGGGAAGCCAGGTGACTCAGTCGAGAGAGTACTGGACCTGGAGTCAAGAAGACTCATATTCCCGAGTTCAAATTCAGCCTCAGACACTAACTTGCTATATGACCCTGGGCAAGTCACTTAATCTGTTTGCCTCAGTTTCCATATCTATTAAATGAGCTGGAGAAGACATGACAGACCATTCCAGTATCTTTGCCAAGAAAATCTTAAATAAAATCACAATGGTTGTATACTTCTGAAATGACTGAACAAAACAATAATACTATGTGTCAGACACTGTACTAACCAACTAAGGGAACTAGGAAAGGTTTTGTAAAAGAAAATGTCGCCTTGGTTCAAGCCTTTGAGGAGACTAAGAATTCTAGTAGGTGAATGTGAGGAGGAAGAATAATTCTCATGTGTGGCTAGAATAGGAGATCCATTACTCAGTATGGGGGTGGGGCAATGCAGCAAGTAGACAAGTTTGGCTAGAAGAGAGAATGGTAGAATGATGTACAATAATCTTAGAGTCTACTAAAGGCTCTATTTGGGTTTTGATGGGGATCTAAATGCCCGGGCTATTCATACTTTGGTTGAGAAAGTGTGAGCAGATGCCTAGATGATTGAAGTCTTCAACCATGCCTCTGTAACAAATTTGTGATTGTCTTTTCATTATTGCTAATCTATATCTTCTTTCTGTTCAAATCTGCCCCTGCTTGGTTTTCCAGGCTGAAAATGCAGGAGCCACTCAGAGACATAATCCCTCTGCTAATCAGCCCAGGAACTTTGACCTGCTCCATTCTAGCCCAGCCTATTCTCACTCCCATAGGCAACCTGGTGCCCTGTCTTTGTGACATTGCTGCCATACTTGGGGCTGACATTCAATTGGCTTTTTGCTTCTCAGAACTCCCTAATTCAAGCAACCCAGAATCCTGAGCCTCCTGGGTAGAAGGGATTACAGGGGATTACATACCCACCATGTTTGGCCAATGGACTAAGATTCATTATTCTTGTCTTGATGAGTTGTTTGACTTTTGGTATGCCTCTGACTTGAACTAAAACTTGATCTTTATCTGACTCGGAAATTTCTCAGAAGAAATCCTGTAAGGGGTTGTTTCTGGCACAAATGTTCCCTTTGACCCAGCAAACCTTAGCTGTCCTCTGACCCACATCATCAGCATCCTATTCTCTTCTAGGGACTTAATAAATCATCTTTGCTATGTTAGTGAAATGTGAATGCTATTCATTTAAGGTGGAATATTTGCATTTTGACAGGACATTTCTGTTCATTTTTAACCTAGAGAAATAAATACAATTTTGAGAATGTCAGGCATGAAGCATGACAAAAATGGCTAGGGTATAACTAGAAACACATAAGCTTTTCAGCTGCTTTTAATTAACCCACTTTGGACCAGCCCTGCTCTTCTTATTAAAGAGATAAACAAATATATCTCATCTTCATTAATACGTTTATTTATGTGAACATGGTCCCCAGCAATCTTTTCATTCCTTGACCACAATATGTTGGTGTCACTATTAAAAACAGACCTTGTTTTTAAGGAACTTTGAGACATTGAGGTGATGATAAAATAGAACAAAAAAAAAAACACAACAATAAATATATTGTCACGCGAACATTAGAAGATCTACCTAGGTGAAATGATTTCAAATTAATTTTACCCCCTTTCCCAACCAACCAGCTTTTGTGGAGGGTTAAATTTAAGTTGCTTATTTTTCTGTCCATTGTCTTAAAATGAAAATGTAAGATTTGGAAATAATCATTTCCAATACTTTGGGAATTAAGGTGATTATCTAGAGTTTAAAGAAACACCATTCACTGAATAACAGAAGTATCTCACAAATGAAAATAAATGGATAACTATATAGGTAATTCAGGCACTGCCTTCCAAATTATTATGCCATTTTCTTTCTATTGCTCTGCATAGCACTCTACTTTCCCCCCAAAACTATCAATCTGTAGTCATCTAAGATATCCTCACTGCTGCCAGCTACAAAATATCTCTTCCCCAAATGAGCAAATATGACCCAAAATTACATTTCTATTTCGTCAAAGCACTTTCTATTGTTCAAGTCTGACGTAAAGTACTACCACCCTACTTTAGCAGCACTTAAAATCATCAAACAGGAAAAATGACTGTCAGTTGTTATTTCTAATAATCTGTCTGAGAGCCACAAAGAAAGAAGACATTCTCATATGCTACTACACCATCATCATCAATGAAGACAAGCATTTACTAAACAATTAGTGCATACCAGGATGGGAACCACCATTGTCTCTTACTCCCAAGCCCCCTTTTCCCACCTTTATCTTCCTAAAATTCAGATATGATCACATCAAGCCTGCCCTGCCCCATCCAATAAATTCCAATGACTCCTCTAAACTCCAGGATCAAATGAGAAATCCTATGTTTACCTTGTAAAGCTCTTCATAACAGGCAGGGAACCTTCCTCCATTTTTCCAGCCTCCTGACCCTTTACTCACCTCTATGAACTCGATGGTCAAGTGACCATGTCTTTCTTGCTCCTACTGGGCAATCTTCCATCTCCCAACTCTGGACCTTTTTACTGGCTGTCCCCCATGACTCTAATACTTACCTGCTCACTTCTACTTCCTGGCTTCCCTGGATTCCTTCAAGATTCAGCTCAAGTCTTACCTATTCACCAGACCCCCATGTATTTTGATTTTTCTAGGCATTTACTTACCATGCTGCATTTGCAAATCATCAGACTGAATGCCATTATAATTCCCACACAGACCAGTGGTTTTCCCTTTGTGCTCCTCAGACAACTTTATGTAAATGCCAGATATGCCATCCCAAGCTAATGAAAAGCCAAAGTTTGTCTTCACTAGGATATAATCTGCAAGCTTCTCAATGGAAACATGCCCAATTGTCTGTGGCAATATCAACCTGGAGAAATGGAACAAAAGTACCTCTAAGAGCCATAATACAAAACAGAATGCAATCAATTCAAATAAAAGACCCATTTCACTTTCTGCCAATACAACCAATATTTATTAAGCCACCACTAAGTGCAAGGCACAAACTGCCATGAATAACAATAACAATAATAATAATAATAATAACAGAATTTATTTTTCATATATTGTATTTTTTTCTATCAGGGCTCTAGAGTAAAAAAGCCCTAAGTGAATTCCTATATATTAAGGGAGAATAACAATATTTCTGTGTCTGGGGTCTAGGTCAGAGACTCAATCTAGTCTACTGGTTTTTTGCATTCTTTTTGTCCTTGGGATTCCCAAAGAATGTCTTCCTTTTTAACAGAATTGATTAAAGAATGAAGAAGCAAAGAGTTATTTTCCTATCCTTGGTGACTTCCCCACCTATGGGAATGGGAAGAGGTGGATGGTTTAATAGACCACCTCATACTTAACTATCTACCAATTAGAAATATCTTGGAAAGTTCAAGGTAGGAGTTGAATAATGAGGTCCTGAAACTATTAAGCTACCTGACCCAGCTTCTGAGTCCCTAGTCGTTTGAAAGGGCCAAGGAGACATAGATAGATAGATAGATAGATAGATAGATAGATAGATAGATAGATAGATAGATAGATAGATAGAGATATATCTTTATTGTTTCTGAGTCTGGCCTAACCAATAAATGGACATATATTCAATAAACTGATACTTCTTACCCCAAATCAGTCTTTTGAGATAATTGAGGTAATTTTAATCATAACACAACTTTTCTATATTTAAGGAAAATGGATGAGTGTATAGAAAGAAAAGGGAAATCAAGATAGTGATCATAAAAGAGAGATGAACTTTGAGGGAAGGGAAAGATTTGAAGAAGCAGGAAAAGATGGAACTGGGGAATGAGTCAATTCTAGCACAGAGAAGAGTCATGAACAAAGTAAGGTAAGAAGGGACAGGCCTTTTTGGATCCTGCCTGCATTTCTAATTATCTCTCCAGGTTATATCTCCCTGGATGTCCCACTGGCTCTTTAAAATTTAACACAACCAAAACTATACTTGTAATATTTTCTAATAATTCCAATTCTTCTTTCTGATTTCATTATATCAGTCAAGAACACTACCATTTACCCAGTCTCCCATATCTGAAAATGTTATATCTTTGGATGTTAGAGTTAAGAGAAAAGGAAGTATCAGATGCCAATCCTTTTGATTTAATTTCTGAAATATCTTAGACCCACCCTTTTTCCACAAATACATTTAGCAAAAACATTTATTGCTTTTCATTTACTCACCATTCACCAGCCTATTACAATACCTTTTAGCATCTTCCTTTTTGCTTCTACACCCTTCCTCCTCCTACCCACCCTTCACAGAGGTACCATATTTCTTTTCCTTATACATAGCTCTGTTCATGCCCTTTTCTCCGTGGAAAACAAAACTTTCAATGCTCCTTTCAATAGAGGGTAATCTGGAATTGGATGAATTTAAAATCCCCAATCAGGCAATCCATTTTCTCTAGCCTTGTCTTATATTGTCTCCTCCATACATTCTTTGCATGAGCTAAACTGAATGACTCACAGTGTGTTGTATACACCCTGCACATTCTCCATGCTGAGGAAATATGGGAGTTTCATATTATTCATCTGCCTCTCTTCACATTGGGGGAAGATAGGTGGTGTTATAGTGCACAGAGTGCCAGGTCTGAAGTCAGGAAGCTTCATATTCATGAGTTCAAATCTGGCCTCAGACATTTATTAGCTGTGTGACCCAGCACAAGTCACTTAACTGTTTTGGCCTCAGTTTCCTCATCTGTAAAATGAGGTAGACAAAAATAGGAAGTCACTCCAGTATCTTTTCCAAGAAAACCCCAAATGGGGTCACAAAGAGTCAGAGACAAGTGAAAGGAGCAAATGATAACACAATCCTCACTAAGAATGTATTCATCTGACATTGGAAGTTCTTTCTAAAAAAAAACCACTATTTTTATTATAAACTTAATAATATCAAGAAACAAACAGTTCCATTTACAAAAAAGAACAGAAAAATAAGATTGTATATGAAACCATGAATTTCATGCATAATTTGGGATTTTTTAAGTATAATTTGATTTAACAGTTCCAACACTATCTGACTTGTCTGTGTTCCATTCTAAACTTCCTTAGGTATATTTTTAAAGAGTTTTGGACCCTCCTCTCAACCATATATTCCAAGGGTATTCCAAAATTCCAAAATGCCATCAATGCATGCAGAGGAAGAATCTTACTATCTTCTCATAAATATTTCCAGCTCCTTCATCTCCAAAGAATATTCTCTCAAATAATAATAATGATCAGGAACAGCTGGTTGGCTCAGCAGATTGAGAACCAATCCTAGAGAAGGAAGGTCCTGGATTCAGATCTGACCTTAGATATTTCCTAGCTATGTGATCTTGGACAAATCACTTTACCCCAATTGCCTAGTCTTTACATCATTCTTCTGCCTTGGAATGATTGCTCAATATTTATTCTAAGAAAAAGTTTTTTTAAAATGAGTCAGTCCTGTTTTTACTTTCAAATGATAGAGACAATACATTATAGGAGAATGGTGGCCAGAGAAGAATGTTATGTCCTCTAAGGGCGTTCTGGAAGGAAGTCACAGGGCAGTCCATTGGTTTGCCCTACTAGAAATTAACATACTAAGCAGATAGAGAATTACAGATGGAGTCAGTAAGTATGGCATGGTAGGTGTCTCTATAAAGTCCCTGGCACCTCAAGTGGTACAGAAATAATTAAACCAGGTTTGTGGGCCATAAAGCAGAACTAAGAAGGCAAGTGGGTATAGATATTGGATTACCTAATACTCGTGGCCAAATTCTGGAGTTAGGTCATATCAACTAGTAGGAAGGAATAAGGAGAGAGAACCTAGGGCAGCAGCCATTGCAAACTCAATAGAACTCTAATTCTATGTAGGTTATTGTCATCAAAGACATTTGGTCTCCATTAAGGGAATAAAGGAGATGGGATAAATTGTCACTCCATCATAATACAGCCTTAATAACTAATTCAACTGCATTCTTTAAAAAACCTTTAGTGATACTTTAGCTCCAAATAAGGAGCAAAGCCAAGCACTAGAACTGACAGCAGACACATAAGATTGAATTTTATCTCCAACCCCTACCTTGAGTAAGGATTTTATTCTCTCTGGACCTTCCCTACCTTACCCATAAGATGAGGAGGCTAGAGTTGATGATGTTTAAGAACTCTTGGCAGGGCTAACTCCAAAATCTTATTGTAACACTAGCTCCTACAGCCTCATCCATAAAAGTTAAGATAGTTATTGAGAGAAAACAGAATCTTGGACAATGAATCGGTGAGGGGACTGAGAATTGTAGCAGATATTTCTAAAGGATTAACTGTCATAGTTTTAAAAATATCGAAATGAAATAAAGAAAAAAGAAAGATGAAGGGAACATTTCTAAGAGAATTTTCCTCTTTAATTCTTTATCTTATGAAAAAGTATGTATAGAAAGAATTCTTTAATGATATTGGCTGCAATCCTGAGAAAGTTGAAGAGCAGGACTACATTTCCAAAGATAAAGAAAAATCAGCAGTTGTAATGATTTTTAAGGGTGACTTGGCTTTGATATTTCCCAAAGCTCAAAGATTGAAAATAATTATTTATATTTTTGTCTTGCTGTTGTTCTGTCAATAAACAGCATAAACAGTAGCTCTGATGTTTTATTAAATCTAGGAAATTAAGAGATTTGATGTAGAGAAATGAGCAAAGAGTTTTTAATTTTATTTTTAAAATCTAGTACACTGGGTCAAGTCCGTCATTTTGTTCAATCTTTTCAGTTGTGTTTGACCCTTTGACATCCCATTTAGGTCACAATGATACTGGAGTGGTTTGTTATTTCCTCTTCCAGCTCATTTTGTAAATTAGGAAACTGAGACAAACAGAGGTTAAATGACTGGCCCACAGTTATATAACTAGGAAGTATCTGAAATCTGAATTCATGAAAATTAGTCCTCTCGTCCCCAAGCCCATCACTCTAGCCATTGTGCCATCTAACTGCTCTGATTTTAAGAACCGTGCTTTATGGGGGGAAATGAGAGGTAGCATGCTATAGTGATTGACACAAAAGCATTTTTCCATAAAAGCATTTATTAAGCACTATTATTTGCTAATCACCTGAGGTGCTGAGGTTAAAGACATTGACATAAGATAGTTCCTGTTTTCAAAAAGTTTATGTCCTAACAACCTCTGTGAAATTACTGTAAATTTCTCACTAGGTAACTTCTTAAGTTTAATTTGTAAGAGGAAATGCTCCCTTCTTATTTCCAGAAATACATTTCCACACTGCTTTGAAATTACAGGGCAAATATCATTTGAGTGATTATCGGATCTTACCTGATTCCGTCTTTTTTTACTTCGTGACCAGAAATGAGAATTTCTTCCTGACTTGAAAAGAACAAGCTGACTGACCGACGACAATAATACACAGAACCAATGCACTTAGGACTATTATGAACCTTGAAGGGGAGTAAAAGAAACACATTTGGTGGGAGCCAAGAAAAATAAATAAGTTTACCAGTTCCATTAGTTTCCATAGTTCCATTACTCCTTGGCACTTTACAAATGGCATATAACTACACTTAGGGATCACTTACTTTACCAATGGAAAGTTTAGAACAGAAAAGAAAATGTTTTCTCTAATTGAAATGTCAGGGAAAGTTTAGGAAGATGCACTCTTGAGCTTAGAAATTAATAAAGTTAATGTATTTGCTGATATATACTGCATATGTACTATACAGTATATATTACACACACATATACAAATATATGATGAGTTTTATTGGGTTGATTTCAGCATTTTTTGGTTTTACATTTATACACTATCTTTCCCCCAAAAAATAAAATCTGAAATTACCTCATAGGTTTTATATTCAAAAGCCCCATATCATGTATTGGAAATAACTAGTTCTATTGAGCTCTTGACAATATGTTTGTAACTTGACATCTCCTATTAGAGAATCATGAAATATGCTTCAAATGGAATACCGCCAAGGCTATTTGGAAGTCTGCATAATATAGTGGATTAAGGGTAAGTGCTGGAACCAGGAAGTCCTGGGTTCCAGTTTTGTCTTAGACTTGAACTAGGTGTGTGATTCTGGGCAAATGATTTGACTCCTCAGTAGCATCGGCAGTTGTCTAAGTCTAAGCCTATATGATGCAGGACAGGCACTGATTTTTTCCCAGTAGAGGTAGTTTTGATGTCCCCCAAATATTCTGGGTGTCTCGAGAAATCTTAGTTCAGCTTTAATCTTTAATAGCTTAAAATGTCATTAGTTGTGAGATACCCTGTACATAAATATTATAGAGACAGATAATAAGAGATACACACACGTACATGTACACATAAACCAGAAACCTAGAAAGGAAGAAATTAGAAGGGAGAAGAAGAATAGGAAGAGAGCCAGAGTATGAATAGAAATCCATGGAATTGCAGAGATGTTGCCAATCTACAGGGGCAGAGGGAATGGAATTTCCCTACTGAGATTATACTATATTAATGAAATCACAGGTGCAGACTGAAATAAAAAAATACAGAAAGTGCCATATACAAACTCACTAAAGAATTTTAAAAGTTCCATTTGTCAATTTGAAAGAAATTCCATGAACAAAACCATCCCTAAATAAACAGCGTCTCTCAATAGCAGAAACAGAGCTTAGAATTTGATCTTACTATCAATACAGAAATACAACCCTTTCTTGAGCCTAATATTCACAAAACATTTATAAATCACCTGATGTATATAACTATTAGGCTAGGTACAAAATTTGTATAAGCCATAATCTTTTAGAATGTAGAGCCTGAGATGGTGATAAGACCCAATACAGGTAACTCTGACCCAAAATAATTCATGAATAAAGTCATTACAAAGACAAATAATAACGTGCTGTTTGACATAGGAAGGACAAAAGATGATTACCAACAGAGGTGATTAAGGATAGCTTTACAGAGAAGGTGTCATTTGTGCTAAGCTCTTAGTGGATAGTGAGAAGAATTAAATGATATTACATAACCAGATCTATCTGGAAGGAAGATTATTGTGGCATTGAATATGCTAGACATATTCTAAATTGAAAAAAAAATGGAAAAGAGAAGTTCCATTGGATGACTACTGAAAAATAGTCCAGAGAAGCAGCAATCAGAGCTCCAACAAGGGTAATGGCAATGGGAATGGGAGAAAGGGAAGAAATGTAAAAAGTATCTACATTTGTTTGGTGTTCATGGTGGTGTTGCTATTCAGTCATTTCAGTCATGTCCAACTCTTCATGACCCCATTTGGGGTTTTCTTGGCAGAGATACTAGAGTGGTTTGCCACTTGCTTCTCAAGTTCATTTTATAAATGAGGAGCCTGAGGTTTATTATGGGACTTGCCACATAGCTAGGAAATATCTGAGGCTGGATTTGAACTCAAAGATGACTCTCCATGACTCCAAATCTAGCATTCTAGGCACTTTGATCTGCCCTTTGGTGCATAATCATTGTTTATCAAATTTGAATATGAAGAATAAACATTCACTAAGGAATTATTTATTCCTATGGACTTTGTGCAAAAGTCTTGAAAGATTGAATTTGACTCTCCCCTGATTGTAACCATGAAGGTACTTAGCTCTTCTCTGATTGTGAAGATTAAATTGTTATCCCCTGTCTATTTTTAGATTTAATCCCCATAAGTGTGCTTAAAAGTTGAGTATGGAGATCTGCCCATTTTGGATTTAATAACAAAAGGTGCAAACTTCTGGGCAGTCCTAGAGCAGAGTGTCAACTGTGACTGGTAGACATAAACATTTGGGGAAGTGACGCAAGAGAAAAATGTCTTTAAAAAGAAAGTAGCAACTGCCTGAGTTCAGTTCAACTTAGAACTCTCACTTGGAGTGGAACCTCCTATGAGAGAGAGTTCTGCTGGAGTTCTACTGGCACTTCTACTGGAGTGGAGAATTTTCTTCATTCAGAAGAGTGTTGGCTGGACCTCTTTCCTGGTGACCCATTTTCCTTGGCTCTCTGGGGAGTGCAAAGGCTAACTCCCTTTCCTTGGCCTTTCAAGAGGCACCAGCCTCTGCAGAGGCCCATCGTCTTGGGACTCCTTTCCCTTGGATGGGGCCTCTGAATTCCTGCCTGGCTCAGAGTAGGCTGGAGTAGTTGTCTCTCTCCTTTCCTCTCTTTCTCTCTTCATTAATATCTTCCCTCTATTGTAAATAAACTACCATAAATTCCATTCTGACTTGAGTAACTCATTTGGGATTTATAAATTTAAATCCCTGGCAACCAACTAAAATTATTCAGTCCAAACAATAAGTTTAACAATCTCTAGTTGACACTTTGGGTCCTGATGGTATCATAGATCATAGATTTAGATCTAAAAGAGACGTGGTTATGAGGCTTAGAGTAGGAAGGAGCCTTGAAGTTTATTCTCCAAATGACCCCAAAACCAGGACTCACTGCATTCAGCCAAGCAAGATAGGGTAAGGAGAAAAGGCTGGTGACACTGGGAATCTGGGGCAGCATGAAAAAGGGCAGACCACTGGAAAAAGAATGCCTGAGATGAGGTCTGTAGAAGAAGTAGTCCTGGAAGGTAGAAGAGAAACACTAAACACAAACAGTCTATCTACCACCTTCTTTTTTCCTGGAGCCAGACCTGTCTGGGTCTCAATTGCAGACAGATTTGTAATCCAGTTGAGTCATTACACTCCATTTAGTAACTTTCAACATGACCTATTTCCTCCCTGGGATTCAGGAATTTAATGGACTTTTTTTGTTGTTGTCACTGTTATTTTAAAAAGCTTCTCTGACTCCTTTCAATATTTGTGCTCCTTTGCTTTTATCAGCATTTATTTTCAGCCCTTTGTCATTTGACCACCTGTTTTGTCTCTGTCCTCTGCCAGCAATCCTTTGTTTCTGCTATCAAAACTATGCCATCTGCATATGTTAATCTTTTGTTGCATGGAAGTGCATGGGAGAGGAGGAGATAGCTCAAGCCATCCCTCCCCCCCAAAAAAAGACATGAAAGAAAGAAAAAAGGTTCAGCAAATCAGGACAGTAGGAAATTTCAGTTCTTAAATACTTCATGGCTTCAAAATGCTTCTGCCACATGTATAAGTAATCTCTGTATATAATCTGTGTTTAATGAAACCTGTTCTCTTTCCATTATTATGAGTTTCCTATCTAATGAGCATAATACTTTAACAAAAAGAGAGGAAAAAAGTGATAACTTGGAAAAAAGAGGCAGTGTGGAATGATGGATAGGAAGTCAACCTTGTAGCTAGGAAAAATTAGATTCAGGTTCTGTCTCTGCTAATTGTGTGACCATGGTAAACTTGTTTAACCCACAAATAAACTCACCCACAAAAACTGAAATTCTTAACATCAAGGAAGAGATTAACAAAATTGAATATTTAATATTTGATAAAAAAGCTGAAATGATCTTCCAAAAATGATGAATAAAATGACAGATTATTAACTAATTTGATTTTTCTAAAAGAGGAGAAAGCAAATTACTTGACCTCTCAGTGCCCCAGTCAATTTTCTAAGCTATGTTATAGGGAAGTCATCAATATTTTCAGTGGAAGGAATTTCCATATTGATAATTTCCCATATGAATAAAAAAACTGTTCCAAATCCCGTTCACACTTCACACACACACACACACACACACACACACACACACACACACACACACACATACTATGTAGAAGAAAGCAGTATCCCTGAGGTGGAAAAAGAAATGTGGAGAGGGAGAAACAGTGAGGTGGTCCATTATTCACTCTATTTCCTCCCAACATCAAAACTATACTGAAATGATATATCTTAATAATAAAGACAAGGGCAGCCAGTTGGCTCAATGGATAGAGAGCCAGACGTAGATATGGGAGGTCTTAGGTTCAACAATTGGCCCAAGACACTTCCTGGCTGTTTGACCCTGTGCAAGTCACTTAACCCCAATTACCTAGCCTTTCCCACTCTTCTCTCTTGGAACCAACACTTAGTATTAATTTTAAGAAGGAAGGTAAGGCTTTTTAAAAAAGAATAAAGACATGTCACTTCCAAATACTAATGGCAGCAAAATACTTTTGGGTGACCTGATATACATTACCAGCCAACCATGATTCTTCCCTCATCTTTGGTTCTTTGTCTAGGCTAGACCAAAAGGTTGATTCATTACATTTATTATCCATCTAACTCCCAGACTTAAAAGCTCTTCAGGATGCTATCAGCATCCTAGGTTCTCCATGATGAATCAAGATCTTTTTAAGCATAGTTACTTCCATAGTTATTTGGTCTACCTACCCAAACTGTGTACTGAGGTTCTCGAGCACCACAATCCTTTGCCAAAATGTAAGAACAGTTTCCTGGGAAGTAATAGTAGATTCCATCAAATGTTTCAAAATGGTATTGTCCCCAAGTTTTGCAGATTCCATCTCTCTCCTTACCCGTGTTAGGTACTAAAGGAAACAAAGCAAAATAAGGTCATAATTAGCAGGATTTTAAGTCATTTTTTGCTATGTTTCAAAAGAATAGCCAGTTCAAAGTGAACATCAAAGTGAAAAATCATTCGATTTTTATAATCCATATTACAACATATATTGTAAGATCTCCAAGCCTGGGTTAGATCAAGTCTCAGGCACTTATGATTTCTGTGGTCCTTAAAAAATAATTTAGCCTCTATTTGCCTCAATTTCCTAATTTGCAAAAAAAAATAGGGATAACAATCGATCTTAACTCCCAGGGTTGTTATAAGGATGAAATGAAAAAAATTATTATCTATAAAGTGCTTTACAAACTTTAAAGCAGTATTATGACTGCTATGTAAATATATATATATATATCATATATGTTCATTTATAATATATAATAGTACCCATATATACATGTATTTATACATATAAAATATATGTGATGGATATAACATAATATATCACATGTAATACATATTCCTATTTAATATTAATTATATTATATAATTCTATATTATATTACATGTAACTTATATATTATAATTATGTGAAAAATCAAAATCCATCTGGTAAGATTTCCATACCGTTATAGAGTAGAAGTGTGGCATCACTGAGGAATGACTGAACAACAAATGATACATTCACATAATGAAATATTCATACCATAAAAAAGGATGAATCTGAAAAAATAGAACAACATCCAAAGATGGACACAGAAAATGAACTAAGTCCATCCAGTAGAGTCACTTAGAGTCTCCACAATAAATCTGAAGTCACAATAACTTGGATTCAAATTGCACCTCAGATTCTTAGTAATAGTGTGACCCTGGATAAACTCTCTTTTTTATAAAATGAAGGCCTTGGAATTAAGACCCCTTCCAACTGTAAATCTATGATCTGATGATCCTCTCATTTAAAGACAAGAAAATTTAATTTCCAGAATGGTAAATTTACTTTCCCAGTGTCACGCAGTGAGTGATGGTAGGACTGGGAGTCTATTCCTAGTCTTGACTTCAGATCAAGTGCTCTTGTAGCAAACTCCAAGCAATGAAAGGCTACCACAAAAAGTGTTCAGTGTTGATTGATTATTGGTTGATTCTGTACCCTAGTTCTTAATCTGTCAAAGGAGGGGATTAGGCAAGATGACCTTTCTGTTCCTACTTTTCTTTCTCACCCTACTTATTCTCTATAATATTCTGTTTGGATCAGCCAAAAAATTCCAACACTTTGATCTAGGCTAACAGGGTAAGAAATAAGTCTTAGAGCTAAATGTAAGTCACTCACAAAAATAAAATGAGTAGATTGAGGCAGTAAATCTGTCATACTGCTGTGTTTTTTTGTTTGTTTGTTTGTTTTTTAACCCTTACCTTCCATCTTGGAGTCAATACTGTGTATTGGCTCCAAGACAGAAGAGTAGTAAGGGATAGGCAATGGGGTTCAAGTAACTTGCCCAGGGTCACACAGCTAGCATACTCTTCTTTTTAATCAAACAGTTTGACCTCATGCTGTAAAAATTAAATTAGTCTCTACTGATAAAAATATTATATTTTATGAAGTTTATTAAAGATTATTAGAAATCAAGGATACAAAATAATAAACCATGCATCCAGGCTGATTAGCCCATTCACAGCCTACTTACTACATGTTGTAATCTCCGAGTAGAGGAAGAGAGAGCCCTGTGTGAGCATAGAAGAGGAAGAGAGAGGCTGAAGTAGGCATTACAGCCAGTTTAAATAGAAATTGTGATCTCGCCCAGGTGGGGACTCAGGTGAGATTATAGGGAATTCTGGGAAGTACCAAGGACTTCTGGGGATTGAAGTCTGGGGTTCAAATCTCCATTTTACAATACAAACTGTCTTTTCATTTAGCAATGATTTGCTCCTTTCATAATCAGAGCCTTGCCCCTCTCCCACCTTCACCAATTCATTCAAAACAATGACAAATGAGTCGATTAGAGCTCTGGTCCTGATCAGTCATTGGCTCAAAATAATGCCTTATTTATAAAAAAAAAAAATAGATAGGCAATTAGTGAGATCCCAGACTCAATGCTTTTGCTCTGTCTAAAGTAGAAGAGTAGCTTGTGAAAAAAGAATAGGAAATTGGAAGGTAAATATATCTATTTTCTTTTACATTGGTTTTTAAATTACCTTAAATTACCCAGCTTGAACTGAAGAGTTTCCAGTAGATTTACATTATGATTGCCATGTAACTCTATGGATGAATGGTACTATAGCAAACTACCCCATAAATTTCCCCTCAATTAAGAAATTGGATTCTTCTGCATATCTCTCAAACTTACCAATCTGGCACCTTTCCCCAAGGGCCTGAAATATTTGACAGTCACATGTACCAGCCGCAGAACAGAAAGCGCCATTAAGGCATTCATAAAGGCAAGAACCTGCAAATCAAAAAATAGTTGACTTCTGGAAGGCATCGCTTTGTATAAACACAATAGATCAAGGTTTAGCTTAGGCTAAACTTAGCTATTATTAACTCCAAAAGAACCCAGCTCCATTGCAAGCTCTGGCTAAAACAGTTAACCAAGAGCATCCCTCAGTTCATTTCCCAGTGTGTGCTCCAAAGCAGGGAGAGAGGCTTGCAAAGCTCAACCCAACGTAGGAGCAAAGGTTAACCTCCTCCAAGCAATTGAAAGGTCAAGTTCCCATGTAAGGAATCCAAATCCCAGTTGACAAGAACCAGAATATACAAGCTGCAGATGATTCCGATGACAAAGCTTGGCAGGAGCAGCACATATATTCAACTCTTCCTCATGATCCACTGCTGTATTAAGAACTCTCAACTGGAGTTCATATAGATCAGTTATAAAGTCCCAGAGAGAAGTTCTCCCCCTTCCCATTTCCCACAAAAAAGTGCCCGTGGTCACCATTTCCTGAAAAATATTATTCAGGAAAATGAGAGTCATTGAGAATATTTCATGGCCATCCATCACTGGGGCATGAAAATTGAGAACTAATGTTGATGCTTTCTTTGATCTTCACAAATTAAACAATTCACTTAAAAATCTTTATGCACAGTTAAAAATGAAGCTCTCTTTCAAGCCCACACTGATTTTTTTTCTTTAATGTAAAACAAAAATAAGAATAACACTGGGGGCTGGGATAAGCACAGGAAGCCTGAAATAGAGGAGTTCAAATCTTAATTTTGCCACTACTTGCTGGGTGAGCTCAAAAAAAAAAAAGTAAATGAGTCACCACTAAAAGCTATGCTCTATATCTATTGAGAACAGGACAAGAAAGAATAAGCTCAGATTACAGCTGAAAGTATTTAAGTTGCCCACCAGGGAATACCATCTAAGAATGGTGAGCCACCGGAACTTATCCCCAAAGCAGCTTGTTCAGTCTTCAATGGAGATTTTAAAGGCAAGGAGGGATAACTATCTTTCTGGTGTGGTTTAAGCACAAGGTTTTCTATAGGTAGGGGGAAGGACTTGACTTCTTGAACTGGCTCCCCCACTCTCCATGGTTCCATAATGCTTCCCTTTTAATAATAATATCAATTTTCTACAAACTGGTGTCAAATTCAAATCTAACCAGGAGAAACTAATCCATACAGAAGAATTTGTGAGTGCCATATATTAGCTTCGGTTTAAGATGTAATGTCATCTACATTTTATTATATTTTTATTTGTTTTGTTAAATATTTCCCAATTATATTTTCACCTAATTCATGCTGCATTCAGCAGTGTTGCAGCTCCAAGCTGCCCATAGGCTATGATTTTGACCCTTCTGGTCTAAATATCTATTAACTGAAGATAAAAGAATGGATATGACCATACCCAAAAAAAAAGAGAAGTGAGCAGGTTCTTCTTGAAGAGTGAAAAGGGCAGGTAGGTGGCACAATACATAGTGTTGGGCTTGAAATCAGGAAGGCTCATCTTCCTGAGTTCAAGTTCAGTCTCAGATACTTCCTAGCTGTATGGCCCTGGGAAAGCTCCTTAATCCTTTTGCCTCAATTTCCTAAATATGAAAAATATGCTGGAGATGTAAACTATGCTAGAGAAGGAAATGGCAACCCACTCTAGGATCTTTGACAAGAAAATTCCAAATGGGTTGAGGAAGAGTTTGAAATGACTCAACAACTAAGAATATCAATAAAACATCTTAAAAAATAAAAAAGAGTATATAGAGAGCCAGCTTCAATCCAGGAAGATGTGGGTTCAAGTCCTGCACTTATGCCATGTGACCTTATACAAAACCCTTTATAGTTCAGTGCTCTAGGCAACTTCCTAAGACTAAATTGCAGAGAGGGCAGCTAGGTGGTTCAGTGAATTGAGAGCCAGGCTTGGATTCAAATCTGGCTTCAGACACTTCCTAACTATGGGACTCTGGAAAGTCACTTAATTCCCATTGTCTAGCCTTTACCATTCTTTAGCCTTAGAACAAATACATAGCATTGGTCCTAAGATAGAAGGTAAAGATTTAAAAGAAAAAGACTAAATTGCAGAGAAGTTGTTAACCTGCTTTGGTAGAGGGAGTCCTTCTTCCAGGAGCTCCCCAAGCCAGCTAAGTCACCGTTCCAGTCCCTAGTACACATTCTTAAATCCATGGATACTTTCCCTTTTAGCATTATCAGTGAATTTATAAATTATTAAAAAAAACAAATAACTTTTCAAAGGGGTAGATGACTCAGAATGCAAAGGAAAAAAAGGCTGCCCAAAGGATCCCAAGAAATGAATGAAACAGAAGGCTCTTGCTACTCTTGTCCAACTGTGTTATTTGTGTCAGACAGCAAACATGAAGATGAGAAAGGAGTGAGAATATCCCTTTTCTTATCTATTGCCCAAATGAAATTTCAAACACCTTAAAAATTTGGACTTCTGAATTCTAGCCTTTGGAAATGTAGGGTTCATATTAAAAATGTAAGGTGACAATACTTAATGCAGAAAGAGGAGGTTCTATTCAACCATCATTTTTTTCCTTTACTTTGGTGTCATCTTTGTCTTCTTATTCCAATAAAATCACTAAGAATGCAGAGGAGTACTGAAATGGCTATTCTTATTTCCCTCACTACATCCGACTTAACTCAGTTTTGCCATATCTAAAGTGGGAAAAATCAAGAAGGCAAGCCTTTTCCTTGTATTTGCCCCTCAAAGAAGAAATATTGGGAAGAGGAAATAAAGGCAGAACACTGACCTACTGATTGACTCCTCCCTTGAATAGCGGCTTCGTAAAGATAATTCCTTGAATCTGACTCTTCAAACTTTGAAACAGAGAAAGAAAACAGTGAAATAATCATACCTTCCAATTAAATGACATATTTTTTCTGAAGATATCAAAACATTTCCTCTTCTATTATCCAATTTAGCTAATTCATGACTAGATTACATAATTATGTCATTATGTTCAATTTCACAATTAAAGGTGATAATATAAAGCAATTAAAGAATTCTGGATGTCAAATCAGAAGTCCCGGGTCAGATGGTTACCACGTGTAACCATGGGTGAATCATTTCTCCCCTTTGGGACTTGGGTTCTTCATCTGTCAAATGAAAGTTGGCATATAGAAAATACTAGGTGAATGTTATTGACAGCATTATCATGTGCTTATAACTATCTATTTTCTGAGTACCGTTATGTATAAAGCCATATACTAAATTCCCTAAGAATCAGCAAGGTGTGGTAAAAAGTGACATGGTAAAATATAAAGTTAGAGACCTAGATCACTGAATCTGGCTTCAGGAAAGCCTGAATTCAAAGTCAGCCTCAGATATTGACTACCTGCTTGACTCTGCAAAAATCACTTCATCTCAGTTTGCCTCAGTTTCCTCAATGGTTAAATGGGCATAATTTTTATAACATCTACCTTTTAAGGTGTTTGTGAGGATCAAATGAGATAATACTTGTAAAAGCACAGTACAGTGCCTGGCACATAGTAGGTGCAATATAAATGTTTTTTTCTTACCCTTCTCCCAACAAAGTGCTGTACTATAGACTATTGTCAAGAGACATCTAGTTTTGAAATATAACTTAAACTCTCATTAGCTAGGTGAACCTGGACCTCTGTTCTGTCTGTTAATTTTCTACTTTTCATCTCTAAACGCCCTGAGGATGATCTGACTTCACTGGGATTCTCATCACGCTTTCTGTCAGCTCATTTTGCCCTCCATTGCTTCTCACCGATTTTTCAGATGATAACATTCACCATCTTCTACCATTGAACTTCCAGGATGAAAGAATGAATGACTGAGTTGAAAAGGCATTTATTAAGTGCTTCCCGTGTGCCAACAGACTGCCACGCTGGACTAGTGTTGCCTCTGACTGCCATATCTCTCTGCCTGGCAAAGAGACTCAGTGTTTTCCGGATGAGACCCTTCCCAGGTTCTTTGGGTCTGCTTCTTGCAGCAGTCAATGAGTCAATGTAAATGCCTCATTGACAGAGGTGGGCTAACAATCCTGTTAGTCCATAACCACTGCATTCAGCTAATGGCTGCTGGGCAGTGCAGTTCTGTAGAACGCGTTTGATTTGTAACCAGGGAATATGGATCCATCATCATCACTTATTTGTAGCACCCTAATCAGGCTACTTAATTGTTCTTCATTTGTCAAATGAGGTTCCTTACAGTTCTACATCCAAATGATCCCTAGTTATGATGAACAAAAATTAACTAAGCAAATTACCTTCAGCCAAAAATGAAATCTAATTTTTGGACTCACTTCCTCCTCCCAGCAGCATCAAAGTCTTAATGTCTTCAGTTCTTTCATAGCAAGTCTGTTGAATGGATAAATTACCAGACCTGGAGATAGGAGGTCCTAAGTGCAAACCTGCTTTCAGACATTTCCTAGCTGTGTGACCCTGGATAAGTCATTGAACTCCAGTTTTCTAGCCATTCTTCCTTGGAACCAATACTTAGTACTGATTCTAAGACATAAGGGAAGGGGTTTAGTAAGTCCCCTTTAATTCTGTTATTGTCATTGGTCAGTTGTTTTAATCATCCCTATCTGGGCTTAAATCCTAGTCATCTTCCAATTATCATTGCAGACATTCAAAGCTGCTGAATTACTCTGACTCAAGCTAGAGGCAGGATTCTATTAGGTGAAGAAGAAGGAGGGAGGACTTTTCAGCTACATGCCATCAGGGAAAGAGTGCTGGGTCTAGAATCATAAAGACATGAATTCAAATTCAGTATTATGCATTTACTAGCTGTGTGATCTGGACAAGTTATTTAACTTCTGCCTGTCTTGAAAAACAGGGATCTTAATAATAGCACCTCCTTCAAAGGGTTGTTGTGAAGTCAAATAAGAAATATTTGTAAAATAGCTTAAAGCACCAAATCTGGCACATAATAGGCATTTTAATTTATTTTAAATAATTTAGTAAATTATTTAATTATGTGATCTAGGAGTGTTGTATAGTAGGATTTCAGTGCTAAACAGAGCTGAGACAACAAAATACCTAAATATGCTAAACTGGAGAATGACAGATGATGTTAAATAGGAGGATAAGATGCTATTTGGCGTTTTCAAAACAAATCCTCACCAGATAACTCAGAACCAGAGAAGGATTGACTCTCTTCCTCTTTCTCCTTGAGAAGTTGCTGTCTGTGATATTCATGATCTATGACCATCAGTTGTCCATTCATCAAGATTCTAAACATCAGCACTGTCTTCGACTCATCATCCTCTTTTTATGCTACCTATCTAAGCAGTTGCCAAATTTTATACTTTTTAAAAAATATTTTCTCTTGTAGTCAGCTACAGGGGCAGCTAAAAGGCACAGTAGATAGAATTCTGGCTCTGGAGTCAGAAAGACCTGAGGTCATATTTGATCACATTTACTAGCTGTGTGACCATTGAGCAAGGCCTCTGTTTTCCTCAGTTTCCTCATCTGTAAGATGAGCTAAAGAAGGAAATGGTGAACCACTCCAGTGCCTTTGCCAAGAAAACCCCAAGTGGAGCCTCAAAAGTCAGACACAGCAGAAAACAACTGACAATAAATAATTTCTCTCTTCACAACATCTCTCATCTATCCCTTTCTTTTTCATAGTCACTATCCTAATTCAGACCTTGACCATCTCTTGGGGTTTTTGCAGCAGCTTTCTAATTATTTTCCTTTTTTCAAATCTCTCCCTTTTTCAGTTCTTCTTTCCCACAGCTGACAAAATGAAATGCCTAAACCAAAAAGTATGAAGTGAATAAAGGGGAAGAAGCATGGTGTTAGAAAAAGATCATGATTCTAGATTCAGAGAATTTGGGTTCAAATCTCATCTCTGACACAGTACATATATGACTTGGACCATAACCTCTTGGCCTCACTTTCTTCATGTAAAAAGTGAATGGTTGAACCAGTTGGCCTTCGAGATCCCTTCCAGTTCTTATCTGTCAAATAGGATAACCTTGCCTACGGGAAAAAATATTTCATCTCCAATTCTTTAGACTCTCCTTTGTTCAAATGGGAATAAACTACCATGTTATAAGACTATCATCAAGGAAGGTCCACCATACTTAGAGTCAGGAGACTTAGTCCAGAATCTAAATACACCACTTACTAACTGAGTGACTCTAGTTAAGTCCATTTCACCTTGATGATGCTCTGTTTCCTTATCTATAAAATGAAGCAATAACAAGTGTTCTACCCTCCTTGGTTGGACTGTGGTTAAATAAACAATTTGTAAACTGTAAAGTAACATATAAATGTCAGCTCTAATTACTGTGATATAGGCTTTCCTCCTATTTCCCTGCACATAACACTTCATCTCCCAATTTCTTGACTGCCTGACTGTTTCTCATGCACAGAATTCTTACCCTCTTCATCTCTGCCTCCTGGTTTCCCTGATGTATTTCAAGACTTAACCAAGACCCCCCCTTTTGCAGAGAGACCTTTCCTGCTTTCCTTCATTGCTGAGATCTTTTCCCTGAAATTATTTCCCATTTACACTGTATAAATCTGCTAGGTACATAATTGATATCACCATCATTAGACCATAATTACATGTTGTCTCCTTCATTAGAAATCCTTGAAGGCTGGGACCCTGGTTTTGTCTTTCTTTGTATCCTCAGCACTTAGTACAATGCCTAGTATATGGTAAAAGCTTCATAAAATATGTTAAATACACTTATTACATAAATAAATATACAAGTTCAAAAACTGCATGAGGAATCATGAAAAAATATGAGCAGTTTCTATTATGAAATACAATGCAAATATGAAGCATTTCTGAGGAAAACTAGATGCAAATGAGATAACAGATACCCCTGAAAGCTGAAAATTGGCCATATGACTCTTCTGAGCAAAACTTGTCATTGCCACCTTATTACCTATTAAGTTAATCCCTTAACCCAGCCATCCAAAATTTGAAATCACATAAATAATAAACATATCTCTGCCCACATTCCAATAAGAACTCTATGTGCCAGCCAACCTACACAACTCTCAGTTCCCTGAACATTGCCAGGAAATTCTGCATGGTACAACTCCCACAATTCCCTTTGCTTGAAATGTCCATGTCTCCTCATCCCCATCATTTTGAAAACTCCAGTTCAGTCGATTCCTCCATGAACCCTCCTCTCATCTCAGCTGTCAATGGGAACCTTTTCCCTATCAGCCCTCCTATAGTACTTGGAGGTTTTTTCTCATATATTATAGTCAGTTATCTCCAGATACTACTAGACTTTCAGCTCCATGAGGGGAAAGATACATATTTAGTCTAGACTTTGCTTCTCCCCAGCACCTCACACAATGCTCTCCAAACAGTCTTTGTCGAATGGAGTTTAACTTGAATTCATGGTACCATCTTGACAAGACTGTGGTTCACAGGATCCTAGAAGTAAAACTGGGGAAGGATGGGGGGAGTCTCAGAATTCTTCTAATTCAAATTCCTCATTTTACAGATGAGGGAAATGAAACCGAGAAAGGTGACTTGTCCAAGATCATCCAGGGAATGAGATTTAAACCTAACTCTGAGGTAGCAAGGTGCGATAATAGCTGAGCTTCTGGTCTAGAGTCAGAAAATTCATAAGTTCAAATCATGCCTCAGATACTTACTGGATATATAACCCTGGGTAGGTCACTAAACTATTCTTAGCCTCAGTTTCCTCATCTATAAAATGGGAATAATAATAATACCATCCATCCCCTAGGGTTGTTGTAAGGATCAAATGCTTTATATAAAGTGTTTGCAAACTTTAAGGTGCTATATGTGCACTAACGATTTTTATTCTGGTCCCCACAAGTTCTTTTTCCATTATACCAAATTGCCTTTCAGCCTCAGTTTCCTCATCTATAAAATGGGAATAATACCACCTATCTCCCCAGGGTGGTTGTAAAATGCTAGATTTTAAGTGTGTGCAAACTTTAAGGTGCTCTACGAACATTAATTATTTTTATTCCATCCCCTTGAGTTCTCTTTCCATTGTACCCAATCACCTTTCCCTGAAGGAATAACCCTTCAGAGAAGTGCAACCCCCTCCTGGGAAAGCAGCACCACCCCCTAACTAAGCCATTCTCAAGGAAGTGTGTCTACTCTTTCATTGCCCATTGTTCCTTAATTACCGCCTATTTCTGAATCTTGCTTTCTCTCTATCAGTAGCTAGCCATCAGAGCTCCGTTTTCCAAGAGCATGTGAATTCATCAGCGGGGAGACTGAGCAGATAAGTCCTGAAACGATTTTGCTCCATCTCATTGAGAGTTGAATATGAGTTGGAGAGTCGCAGCAAAGAGCCAACAAAGAAGCTTGGCCTCTTCCTCTTTCTCCTGTCTTGTTGGGAGTCACAAAGACTTCATTGTTGCAGTGACAGTGGCGTTCCAATGGGGAGGAGATTATTTCTCAGCCTCTTTCTGGCTCGGAAAGCATGACCGACCTACCTACCTGGGCTGCAAGGGGAGATCTTTTTTGTCGAATTGCATTAAATCGGTTTCTGGAAGAAAACAGAAAAGATCTTGTATAATCACAGGTCCCTAAGCAACCCGAACAAGCCTTTCCCAAGAGAGAGCTGCTGTTTTTCCTCCCGATTTCCATCGCGTTATCAAAGAGGTCTTTCTTGGGTTAACATTTAAAAGGGCGATTGCAGGGGAGGGGAGGGGAGGACTGGAGGAGCTGGCTTGGGGGGCTGGGCCGGGTCGTTTTACAAAATTCGAGATTGTCCACAAACCTCTCCCGATGCTGACATAAACTCCCTGTTAGAGAAGAACTTTGTGTTGGGGGAAAAGGAGTAAAAAAAAAAATAGGCTAACAACATTACTGCACCGGCATTAGACAATTCTGTCTCCAGGTCTTTAGGGATAGAAATCGATGGGTTGGATTGTGAGTTATCTTCTGAAAGAACATATTTTCATTTTCCCCAAATGGAACTCAATTCTCTAGTTTTTAATCTCATCAACTTAATAGAGGGATCAATGTAAGCAGAGAAATCAAATTCTGAATTGATGGCATCTGTCTGCGATGGGGACAAAATCAAACTTTTCATTAAGAAGCTCAACTTCATCTAAAAATCACATTCTGTGTTTCCTGCTGGAATTCTGGTTTCTTTGAAGGCTATTTTATTGAATGGACTTTTATTTTTAAACAGTGCTAAACACATGGTTTGTTAGGGGCATGGGATGGTAGACATTTATGATGGGCAACATATTACAAATGAAGAATCATACTAGAGAAAATAGTTATCAAAAATATTTATAAAGTACCTTTTATTACTACACACTGAACGCATCCTGTTAAGGATGCCACTTAACGGGGCAGCCGAGTGGCTCAGTGGATTGAGAACCAGATTTAAAGATGGGAAGATCTGGGTTCAACTATGGCTTCAGACACTTCCCAGCTGTGTGACCCTGGGCAAGCCACTTCAACCCCATTGCCTCCAGCTTACCACTTTTCTGCCTTAGAACCAATGCACAGTATTGATTCTAAGACAGGTGAGGATTTAAAAATATGTATAACATAGCAAAAAGACGGATATGTTAAGAAAATATGATCCAGGGCAGCCAGGTGGCTCAGTGTATTGTGTGTCAGGCATGGAGATGAAAGGTCCTGGGTTCAAATCTGATCTTGGGCACTTTCTTGCCATAGCACCCTGAGCAAGTAACTTAACCCCAATTACCTAGCCCTTACCACTCCTCTGCCTTAGAACTAATACTTAGCATCAATTCTAAGACAAGGTAAAGGTTTGAGAAAAGAAAATGTGATCCACAGGTATTCTTTTGATGTTGAGATCTAGGCTTCCAGCAAACTGAATGTGCATTCTGTAAGGGATTTCTTGGAAGACACAACCAAGGATCACCCTCAACAGTGGGAAGGCATGGATAGATGGCTGCATGAATCATGGGAGGGAGTAGCCCCCATATAGAAGTTCATACATCCATTCACATACTTTAGCAGTGATAAACACATAATACCAATTCCATCAATAATGAGGCAAAAGTAGTACAATCACCGGAAGTAGCCCAAGCAAAATATTCCTAAAAGGAAATGCCACTATTGGGCACATTCTTCAAGAAAGTCAAAAGCTGAAGCCAAGGTTCTATATACACCCAGGGATTCTGGCAGCACTCTATAAAGGAGCAAAAATTTGGAAACAAAATAGGCACCAATTGAATGGGGAATGCCAAAAAAAAAAACAACCCAACAACACCACACCTGTGTGTTATATGAATATGATGGAATATTATTGTGCAATAAAAAATGAGATGTATTAGAAATCATGAGAAAAAAATATAAACTTTAATATACTAGAATAATCAAAAGAACTAAAAGAAAAATATTTGTAGTGACTACAGCAACGTAAGTGAAAAGTCACTAAAAGGAAATCAAACTCTGATTAACTGAAAACCAAAAAGATCCGAGATAATAGATAATGAAATAAACCTTATAGCAGAAAGGGGTGGGACTACTAGGACAGAATATTACTAGAGTCAGATTTGGCAACTGAAATACTTGTGTTTGGGAAACTGGGTGACTCATTGGATAGAATGCCAGGCCTGGAGTCAGAAAGACTCATCATGAGTTCAAATCTGGCCTCAGACATTTGCTGGCTGAGCAAGTCACTAAAAATGAGCTAGGGAAGGAAATAGCAAACCACTTCAGTATCTCTGCTAAGAAAACTCCAAATAGAGTCACAGAGTCATACACACTGAAAAATTGTTTTCTATATCACAAAAACAGGAAGAAGTTCCTTTTTCTCCCAAAAATGATTGTGTTGTAAAATGGATTAATAAAAACATGCTTTGTTGAGTGAATGATATTATTAGATGCTACCTTTGTAATATTGTCAGCTATTTGGAATTACCAAGAATGTCCCTTTAGGAGACAACATAAAGAATTGTATCTGGAGTATCAGGAGACCTGGGTTCAAACCCCACCTCTGCTACATTTCACGTAATGGTAGGTAAGTCATTTAATTTTGAGAGAACTTTAGTTTCTTCAACTACAAAATGAGAAGTTTTAACCATATGGACTCTGAGAGCCCTTTCAGCTCTAAAGCTAAGTTCCTGTGACCCTAAGATAAGCAAAGGAATAGTTATTGATTTTTAATTCATGGGGAATGTTTCCAAGAACTGTTTTTATGTAAAATTCCTTTCATAGATTTTCATGATTAATTCTGTCCAAAATTAAACGTGTAAACTTAGTTTGGTCAAATCTAATTGGTTTAACTTTTAAGCTTGTATAAAGGAATAATGATACTCACTTTGATGCTCTTGTCAAGATGGATGATGCAAAGAAAGATCCTCCTAAAGGGAAAAAAGTGCAAAAAAAAAATAAATGGAAAGAAGGGGAAGAGAGAGAGGGGGGGGGAGAGAGAGAGAGAGAGAGAGAGAGAGAGAGAGAGAGAGAGAGAGAGAGAGAGAGAGAGAGAGAGAGAGAGAGATTGTTTTTTTTGTTTGTTTTTAGACTTCTTAATGAGATTATCTTTACCTTCTACAGCTGAGATTTCTTCTGGTTCTTTATTAAGGAGGTTATATTATATTACGTGGGGATGTTTTTACATTACTTTTTAACCAAGGATTTTTTCCATAGTTTTCCCTACCAGGTGAAGCTAAAATGAAAGAATTCATGTATGAGATAACAGATCTGGATTACATGGCCTCTGAAGTCCTTTTAAATTATAAAATTCTATGAGAATATGCAACAATATCTTGGGCTATTTCAAGATCTAGGTATTGATATATTGTAGCCTTTAAAGACAGAAGTAAACAGATCTATGAGGAAGAAGATTCAAGGCAATGCTTTATAATGGAAAGGCAAGGTGATTTGTAGTCAGAGGACCTGGGTTCAAATTCCACTTATGCTACTTATTTCTTTTGTGACCTTGAGGAAGTCACACCATTTCCAAGCCTCAATTTCCTCAACTGTGAAATAAAAGGGTTGAGCACAATGACTTTTAAGGTCCCTTCCAGCTCTAAATCAATGAACCTAAATAATCTTTTGCCTCCCATTGATTCTTTGTCTTTGCTCTATATATCCAGAGTAAATATTCTTTAGTTTTCTAGAAGGTGAAATAAAAAGCTAACACTGAACATGAACGTGTTTTTCCTTTACCATTAATTTTAGGGGAAAATTTTTTAAGAAACAAAATAATATTGAGCATAAACTAACAATTTCAAGAGCTATCTTTTTTAAGTTTGTAAAAATGTATTTATTTGCTTGTTACATTAAAGTTCCCAAGTAGCCCTTTCCCTCCATCCCCTCCCAGCCTTAGAGAAGATATTCTCTTTTTTTCACACGTCACTTATATATGACGGCATATACATGTAAAACCAAAGATATTCAACTAAAAAATTAGTTGAAACCAGCAATAGCAGGATATAAAATAAACCCTCATAAATCATCAGCATTTTTCTATATACCAATAAGAATTATCTTTCTTAAAACTTCTCATCATAACTAGAATGAGAAGAGACAAATAATTAATACTACACATTTAACTTAGATTTTTATTAAAATTTAACAACTCTTGAGAGGCATCATGGTAAAGTGACTATAACAGTCAAACTTTAAAATGAGAAAGATCTGAATTCAAGTTCTGTCTCATACACAAGCTATATAACTTACAAGGCAAATTGCCAAACCTTCAAGTATCAAGCAATTCTCTAAAAGTATAAGTTAGAGATAAATGACTGATCTGTATCAATGAAGGGGTTTTCACATCAGAAGTTCCCCTCACAATGAAATCACTAGCCTGGAAGGAGGCAAAAAATAATAACATTAAACAGGTCCTTATTATAAAGCAAACAAAAAAGGGAGGAGGGGGGGACAGATTTCCTGATAATAAAGCCAAAAATGTGTTTATGAGAAGAATGCTAGCAAACTGTATAGGAAAGCAGTCTAAATGAAAAATCATTATAAAGGTTTCCAGAAAGTATTTTATACTTTATTTCTTTTCCATCCATCCTTTGATTTTTACATCATCTTGATAGTGTAAGAGAAGAAAGCCCCAAACTCTTTCCGATTAATTGAAAAATAAAAATCACACAACAAACGAAGAAAATAGTTAACCAGAAGTCCTTACCTTGCAAGGAAAACAGCAGGGTGTTAATGATGAACATACACCAAGGTATCATTAAATTGAGTTTGCCCACAATGTTCATTTCAGTTCAGCCTCTCGCCCAGAAATATCTCCAAATTGTTGGCCTTGGCTATGAGAGCATTTTAGAGGTCTCTTTCTTTGTGGTATTCTTAAATACTTACAAATGTGGATATGAAACAAGATGGAAAAAAAGAAAAAAGAAAAACACTGCCAGGGTCCCTAACTCCATGCAACTCACAACCTTTGGAAATCTTGCCTGCGACTTCTCTAGCTGTGTCTCTCATTAGTGATGCATGATGACTCCTTACCTAAGCCCGTATTAGTTACACACACACACACACACACACACACACACACACACACACACACACACACACCTCTACCTGAAAATCTCACTTCTTTTTTTTTTTACTAAATCACCCTTTTGTAACATTTGAATAGGAAAGAAAAAAAAAAAGCTGTTGCTTCCCCATGATGGGGAGAGACCAGTCCCCATCTGTGGGTTTTAAACATGGAATGAATGAAACTCACTGTCATCCTTTTTTGAAAAAGTTACACTTTTAGTTGCTCTCTCAGCATTTCTTTCCTAGACTAATAAGGAATTAATATGAATATAGATTCTGTATAACCCAGTGAAATTGCTTGTCAACTCCAAGAGGGAGGAGGGAAGAGTGGAGGGAGACAGCAAGAATCATGTAACCATGGGGAAAAATTAAAACTAAAATAAATATAAATAAATATACATTGGAAAAGAGGGGGGAGAGAAAAAGAGAGACAGAGACAGAGACAAAGACAGAGAGACAGAGAGAGACAGGGAGACAGAGACAGAGAGAGGGAGAGGGGGGGGAGGAGGAGGAGGAGGAGAGAGAGAGAGAGAGAGAGAGAGAGAGAGAGAGAGAGAGAGAGAGAGAGAGAGAGAGAGAGAGAGAGATGGAGGAGGAGGAGAGAGAGAGAGAGAGAGAGAGAGAGAGAGAGAGAGAGAGAGAGAGAGAGAGAGAGAGAGAGAGAGAGAGAGGGAAAGAAAGAGAGAGGAGGGGTCAGGAAGAGAGGGAGAACCATTTCCATCTCTGGAGGCAAAAAATAATCAAAGTGTAGAAGTGCTTTAGTTGGCTTCTATAGATATTTCTTTCCTATATTCATTAATGAAACATGAAGTTAAGAGACCTAATTTCAATCAGTTTACTTCAGTAGTCTTTCATTCTATTCATTTGCTTTCAGTACTCTTTTGTCCTATAGGTTGACTCCTTCATGGATGTATGCTGGAACCCCTTTATGAATGTGATGGAAATCTTTTATCTTGAAAAAAATTAAACTCATCTACCCTTAATCCAGGCCTTTCTTCTCTGCCCCTCACTTTTCCATTCTCCAAGATGAATAGCTAAATAGCACACAATAATTACCTTTTTCCCATCAGTCGTCCTTTTCTGAGAAGCTCTTATAATTTCATGTATCTTTGTACAACATCTTTATCTTATTTCATAGTGGGATCCCTAAAGACAAGGTTGATTGCCCAAAGGGAATACTAGGCACAATAGGTTGAAATATATACCTTTCCTGTTACTGAGTTGATGATCTTCCTGAATTATCATTAATTGCACTTTATAGAGGGGTATAAAGGAAATAGAGAATTAATTCACCTTATGCCCTGACATAATACTTGCCATCCTCTCTGGTAAAACTCCAGACTTCGTGGTTGCCCACATTTTTTCAGTTAAAGACTCCTTTGTCATATAAATATTTTTCACAAATCTCCTTCATGATTTATATAAAATTCCTACTCTAATCCATACATCCCACAGTGAATTTTACCTTAACAACATTCAAGTTTGTGCTCTGCTTGTACCATCATGTCTTGTGTCCTACTATCTATATATCTTACCAGATATATAAATGTAAATATTTGCTGAACAAAAAAAGTTTTAAAGTAACTGGTGCCCATTGACTGGGAAATGGCTAATCTAACTGTTGTACTTTAATGTAATGAAATATTGCTGTCTTAAGTCATAATGCATATAAAGAATGCAGAGAATCATGGAAAAACTTAAATCAACCAAATCAAAGTGATGTAAGTAGAACCACGAAACCAATATGCACAGTACTAGAATTGTGTAAATAAATATCAACTTCCCACCTCCCTTTGCAGAAGTGAGATAACATGGGTATAAAATATAGTTTCAATTTTATTAGTTTACACTAATTTATATAATCTACTACATTAGAACATATCATATGTCTTTAGTTTTGCTAAACTCCTTTTTCTCTTTTTAATAATAATTTAATTTAATATAAATTTCTAGATGGAAAAGAGACATTGATATCTATTTCAGTGGTTGGCTCTTTGGATATAGGAGATACCCAGAATAAAGGCGATATTTTTTAAAAAAGATATAAACATAAAAAATCAAAAACTAAACAGAAAATCAAAATTTTGTTTTCTAACTATTCTTTTCCCTTGGCAGGTAACTTGCCTATTTGGAAGGCCAGGGAAAATTAGAAGCCATACAGATAAGAGTTAAAGAGCATCAAAATTCATACAACATTTTAAGCATCAAGGGTATTCTATAAATGCACAGACAAACAACTGCACAAATGAGTTTTTCAATGCTTTTGATAGGCTGACTTGCAAATAGTAGGCATTAAGTAGATACATATTATTGATGAATTGGTTACAAGTAAATTACTAATTATTAAACTGTTATTACATTCAGACATGTGACCAATATAGTATAATGGCTAGGTCACTTAGTAAAACTAATTGCATCTTATTTGTATTGCATTCGAGGGGTAGTACTCTGTCACAGTATATAGATACGATGTTACTATGGTCTAAAATGTGAGTCTACCAAACTACCACCAAATATATGTCCCAAGAGACAATGGAACATACCTGTACATTGGAGTTTTTAAAGAAGTGATTTTTTCAAAGAAATGATATTTATTAAGGTTAATTCAAAGGCTTAGAAATTTTTAAAAGGTGGTCCTTCTAATTTGTTTTTCTTTTCTTTTTCATTTTGATCCAGATTTGGAATTTCATAGGGATAGAAAGCTTTCTGAGTATAAAGTTCATCAACCAATACATATCCATGCCTGTGACTCATAGTCTTAGGGATCTGAGTGGTTACTGGACACTGAGTAATTATGCAATTCGCCATCATGGTCACATGGCCACTATATATTACAGGAAGGACTTGTACTCATATCGTTCTGATTTCACTGCTGATCTTCTATCTAAAATGCTAGGCTTTGCCTTTATGTTAATTATATAGGACATAAATTTTCTCTCTCAGAAGGTTGAAATATGTTGTTATTACAATTTTTACTAACAATTTCATTATTATTATTCTCTCTATGACTGCCCAATCCTTCTTCAAACTATGACAAATGAATTTAAATGATAATTATTATTATAACAATAATAATAATAGCATTTATATAGTACTTTAAGGTTTGCAAAGTACTTTGTATAGTATATCTCATTTGGTCTTCACAACAATCCATGAGATAAATTATTATTATTCTCATTTTTCAGATGAGAAAATCAAAGATGAGATTAATGTCCTGCCTATTGTCAAATAGCTATTATCAACATAGTAAACTACCAAGCACCTTGCCTACCTCACAGTGCCATCCTCAAGTTCTGCCAATCTATAAAAAAAACAATGAAGAGTCTCTAGATTCCACGTTAAGAAATGTTCTTTTGGGGGCAGTTAGGTGATTTAGTGAATAAAGAGTCAGTCACGAAGACTAGAGGTTCTAAGTTCAAATCTGGTCTCAGACTCTTTCTAGAACCTGAGAAAGTCACTTAATCCCAATTGCATAGCTCTTTCCACCTTGGAACTTATACTTTCAATTCCAATAAACCAAGGGGTTTTGTGGTGTTTTTTTAAATATGCTTTTTGTAAATTTTTGTTTTCCTAATGTATCACTGAAAGAGTTTTTAATTTGAGCTTTCAATAAGAGACTCTATACAAAGCTTCCTGGGAAAGCTTTTAACACTTGTTGCTATAAAAAAAGAGAATGAACATTAGAAGTCACTATCCTGTCATTCTCTTAACATCTTGTCAGACAGTCAAGTTTCATAATAAAATCTCCAAAGGAAAAAAGAAAAGAGAAAACTTTTTTCACAAAAACAGTATGAATTTTTTTTTATTTCCCATATATATACATATATGTTCTTTTCCAGAAAAAGTGCTTCCTTACAAATTTTAATTTTATCTCAAATTTCATTTCTAACCATCTTTATATATTTAATGCACAATAAAAATGACATTCACTTTTACCGGATTGGTAAAGAGAATTAAAATATTTTAAATTATTTCACCTGACATTCCGACTCATCTTGGTTTTGCAATTGAACCCTCTCATAGTATGCCATGAAACAGAATAATGGAAGTTACTCTGCTTTCCGAACCTGGCCCCAGTAAGGAAGTATTATGGAACTAGCTCTGTATTTGTCAGTGAGAAGACCTAGACTCAAATTCCAACTCTGCTCCATCTTTTCTTTGTGAATTTTGATCATCTGCATTACCTTTTTGGGCTTCAATTTTTTCATCTATAAACAAGAGAGGTTGGAGCACATAATTTCCAGATAAACTTATTTCATAATTTTTTTTACCCCAATAGAAGGTCACCTCCTTCAGGGCAGGGACTATTTCATTCTTGTCTTTGACAAGAAATCATATCCATCACCTGGTACAGTAGCTGCAGCACTTAATATATGTTTCATGATTAAATGATTCCAGCTCTAAATCCTATCTGATCATAGCTATAGATTACTAAACACAATGATGGGGGGGGGGGGGAATAGAGTCTCAATATGACCAATCCTTTATGAAAAGAAATTTATTTGATATATTCTTTTACATTTTATGCCAAGTTAATGGTCACTTAGACTAGCTTAAAATATAGGCACCTGGAGAAATATCTAATAAGAAAGAATAGACTCTTTGACCCAAATTAAACTGGAGGAGTCTTTGATGGAGTTGGCCATGTAAACCCTCTACCTTCTCCCCATATCCCATGCCTCATCGCAGAAGAGCAGTAGGGTAACTAAGGCATAGGACCTCTAGTTTTTATGCTACAATACCACTTTGTGGAAACTATTAGTTTCCCTCACAACTGACCTGGAAACCAAGTGGTAGAGAGGTAAACTAAAAATCATTAGATTTCATGTAAAATGATGTAAAAGCACATTGGAAAATCAGGAATCTCATGAACCTCACTCTTATCTGGAGCAAAGGAAGACTGAAAACACATACATGTACACACATGCATATATGCATGTGCATACAATATCCATATATAGAGTCTGGTATAAAAAAATACATTAACTCAATGAGGAAAAAGTTGGAATCATAGAAAAGGGAGGCATAACATCAAAAGAGATTGTAAAATCAAGGAAGGAATGGTCATAATCAAGGAAAAAAGTATCCAGTTTAGAGTATGGATTTTAAAGGAAAGATTTTTTTAAAAGAGAAAGGGAAGCAACCAATTATTTGAAATGGGTTTAATGAAGAGAAAAAGAGCAGAGGATTTAGAATAGACCACTTCAGTTACAGACTACTTCTGTTGATCAGAGTACATCTATCTCCCTATCTCCTTCTTTGAAAAAAGGGGTCTGAAACTAGAAGGGAAAGTCTAAGATAATATGATTAAAGGAATTTCTCAATTAACAAGCAGAATTACTAACATAAATGTGATTAACTACCCCCAAAAAGGAGAGGTAACAGGGTAGATTAGAAAAGAGCATCTATTAATGTTATCTATAAGAAAAACACTTGGAACTTAAAGATTCACATAAAGTAAAAATGAAAGACTGGAGTATAATTTATTATGCTTCAGGTAAATTTTAAAGATCAGGAGCAATCATAACTGGAGATAAGACAATAACAAAATAGACATGGTGGAAAGATAAACAGCAAAACTACATTCTGCTTGATGGCAACATAGATGATAAAATTGTAAATCTCTATTGGATAGATAGATAGACAGACAGACAGACAGATAGACAAAATGGGAAGAAACTAAATATTTAAAGGAGACAATCAAATTATGAAGAGAAATGGACAATGTATGTGAATATACCTTCTTCAGAACTAGACAAATGTAACAGACAAAATAATAAAGATATTATAGACCTGAATACAACTTTTAGAAAAAATAGATGAGTGATAAAAAGAAATCAGAGCATCTCTTAAACACTTACTAAGTGCCAGGCATTATACTAAGGCCTACAAATATAAGCAAATAAAGCTGAGTTCTTGTCCTCCAAGAACCTCAATTGAAGGAAGATATCAAATAAAGGGGAGTTAAAAAGGGGGTAGAGAAGTCAACCCAGATGAATATGGCTATAAAATGGCATAGAGGTACAATTCCAAGAAAGGTAATGTGAAAACTCATCTATCAGATGATGAATCCATGACAATTACTCAATGGGAAAATACAAAAATATGTATATTTTATCTGCATATTAAAATTTCACAAAAAATAACCATATGCAAAAGTAAACCTTATAAACTAAAAAAGAAATTAAATATATATCCTACACTGACCATAACACAATAAAAATGATAACTAATAAAGAATATTTGAAGAAATAACTTCAGTATCAAGACCAAATAATTTAAATCTGATGAATATGTCAGTCAAAGAAAAATAGATATCATCAAATAAAATCACAATGGTAAGACAACATACTCAGATTTTTGAGATATGGACTTTAGGGGAAGCATTTGAAACATTTTCACCACCAGTAACAAAAAAAGGCAAAGATCAACTTGGAAAACTGAGCACACAATGATGAAAAAAAAATCCTAAGAAAGCAACAAATCAAACACCTCCAACTAAAGACAAAAGTAGAAATTCTGAAAGCCAAGGAGGGAAGATTGGAAAAATATGAAACAGAATTGATTAACAAAGATAAGATCTGTCATTTGGGGGAAATATAATATTATAAATAAATCATTACTTTATCTGATCAAAAAAGAAAGATAACCAAATTACCAATATCAAAAGTGGAAAAAAAAAGAATTTACAACAACTAAAGAGAAAATGTTTAATTATTAGAAATTACTTTGCCCAATTATATGTTGACAAAATTGATCACTTAAATGAAATGGATAAAAATTGACAAAAACATGAAATATGCATATTAACAGAACAATAAAGAATTTAAATAATCTATCTTAGAAAAGTAAGCTATAAATGAACTCCCAGATAATTTTTTAAAATCCCAGAATCTAATGGATTTAGAGGAGAAGAGGAATTTCATTCACCCTAAGAGAAAATAAGGGGGTGGGGGACTGAGCATTAATGAATCTCTTTTAAAATGACACAGAGATCAGTAGCAAGTTCAGGAAGAGATATAGGTGAACAGCAATATACTGTAAACCATGTTAAATTTGCTATATGCTATTTAAAATTATACATAATATTCACACTATCTTATTCAATCCCCTTTTTTCTTTCTTTGTGTAAGGGAATGTTCCAGTTTATTGATATTTGTTAAAGTCAAATAATAATATGATAAATGATAAAAGAAAGTTTAAAATATACACATAAGAAAGCTGAAAAATGTTCAAAAAGTGATACAGACAAGAGAGCAGTATTGATTTTATTCTAACTGTAACATGCACTTTTTAAAAAACCATGTCTAAGAGAGTCACAATTTCATTAAGGTCTCATTTTTACTCTTTTTTTATATGGAAATGAGTTTGGGTATTTTGTTGAGTTCATAATGTATAAAGTAAATTTACAAAGCAACGTATCAAAAGCACAAATGTCCAACACTTTTACTTCCTCATGAAACCATTAGTCAAAGGGCAGAAGCCTTGACCACAGGCGGATTCCCCTCTCCTCCAAAGCAAAGGTCCAAGGGCTAACATAGATAACAGCCTCTCTGTGACTGTGGCTTCATGTAATTCTCACTGTCCACCTTATGCTGACAGCTTGTGTATTTCATTCCCACCTTACAAAGAAAGCTTGGCAGACAGGTGAGTCCACAACCAGCTTGGGAAAAGATATTAAATTAACAAGGCAGTCTGAAGCAGCCTTGTATTGTGGTGAATAAAAGTACCCTTCTTGCTAAGAGATCAGGGCACATTTTCCCACATGGAACATGATCTTTAAAAACTGAACCATTCCTCAAGCCATTCCACTCAAAAGTTCACATTAAAAACAATAGGCAAGGAAATACTTTGTAGGGCTGTATTTCATATTTCCGTTCTATGCAGGGAGCTTCTAAAAATACCACTTGGAATTCATTAGGGGAAGCATAAACTTTTCCAGTTGTGAGGGTTTTACTCCTGCTATATTAATTTAGATAGAATTTACTGTAAATAATTTTATTCTCATGATTATTTCATTCTGCTATTAAAACAATAATAATTCTCCCACTTGTTTTTTTTTTCCTTTTTTAAAAATAGATTTTTATTTTTATCTTGTGTTTTTATGTTGCCTGGATTTCCCTCTGTATCTTATCCTTCTCCCTTCCCAGAAAGCCATCCTTTATAAAAATACTTTTTTTTTTTAAGTGAAGGAAGAGGGGGAAAAAAATCACAAATCTGGCCAATTGAAAAACCTGGTTTTATGTGCAAAGTATGGACTCATGACCCACCTCTGAACATTTGCAAATTCTGATTTTCTGAACTGAATACATTATATTTTAAGTATGAGAGCTGTAATTAAGAATTCTAACACCCATAACAAATTCAATGATGGAGGGGTGGGAATTGTGTGATAATTCAAACTCAAAGCATTCTCACCGAGAAGGAGTTCTCGAGAATCTAACTCATGATATCAGCAAGGAGAAGCAAAGGAAGACAGATCCCAAAATTACAGTACTATTATAACAAGGGACCCCAGTATATCCATCTAGCCCCAGAAGTGGCATAGTTCTTTCATTCCAAACATTTTCTGACCCATCATCATCATCATCATCATCATGCTGAATATTTTGAATGTTCCTCTAGAGAAATATGCCCATAACACCCCTCGCTACTCATTAACTTTCTCAAACCTATTATATATCCTGTTAGAATGTAAACTCCTTGAAGGCAGAGATGGCTTCATTTTTTAATCTATATTTAAAGTGCTAAGCACAGTGCCCAGTACATAGTGAGCACATAATAAATGTTTTTCCACTGATCAACAAACAAATATTTGTTTTTTTTTTCTTTTTTAAAAAGTCCTTACTTTCTGTCTTAGTAACAACTCCAAGACAAAAGGGTTAGGCAATCAGAGTCCAACTTCAGGCCTGGCACTCTATCCACTGGGCCACCTAACTTCTTCAAACAAGTATTTATTAAACAATCAAGAGAATACACCAAGTTGTGTTAGATACTGGCAAAATATATCGCTTCTCTGTCTTTTGGCTAAGATCAAGTTTAGGTGCTGGTGATATAATTATAATAACTGAAAAAACCCTTGCTTACAAGGAGAGTACATCTAAAGAGATGGAAAATTGAAGAGGACTTGCCATTTTTAATGGTGACACATCATTGAAATCTGAGCAGAAACCAGACATCTTATTCATCTCTAAATCCTCCACAATTCTTAGCAGAGTATGCTGTGACCAGTTCATGCTCAATAAACACTTATTGAATTAATAAATGAATGAGCCAATGAACAAAATAATGAAAAAGAAAAAAAAAACTAGGCTATTGGCATGGGGCAGTTTTTGACAATAATGATAATTTAATCTTCAATGATTACCAGTCTATTGAATCAGAGAAAAAAAATCAGAGAAGCAACTAATTTTAAAGTGGATGTTAGGTTGCAAATGTATTGAACAAATACAAGAAGAAAGCGTCATTTTCTATAAAATTGGCTCAATCTCCTTTCATGCAACTCAAGTAGTAGTTCCAGGGTCCCTAGGTAAATGTTAAATCAAGGTAGGAATGGTGGTCACAATGAGGAGGAAATGTATTTTATCCATGCCTGTGTAGGCACTTGGGGAAAAGCCACAATTGCCCAATGCTAGTTATAGTAATTCAAAAGAGATAATGCTTTCTAAGCACTTGCAAACAGATAAGCACTATGGAAATGTGAATTTGATTATTGATATTGCTCCAAGTCTGAATAATAGTGCCAAGAACTAACAAGAGGGCATTCAGCTAGTATAAAGAATATCTTTGGGATGTTTTAGTTATTCCTGAATATAATTCTTTTACAAAATACTGTGATATGGCATCAGTGCTGCTGCAGGATCCAATGACTGCCAATTTGAGGAATTTTCATATAACAATTTAAAAGTGATATATGGTGGCAGCTAAGTGACTTAGTGGATTGAGAGCCAAGTCTGGAGATGGAGGGGTCCTGGGTTCAAATCTGTATTTGAACCTCAGGCACTTCTTATCTTTGTAAGCCTGGAGAAGTCATTTAACTCCCATTGCCTAGCTCTTACCTTTCTTCTATTTTGGAACCAATACACAGTATTAATTCTAAGATGGGAGGTAAGAGTTGTTTTATTGAAAAATAAAAAAGTGATATGTTTGAGAGATTTTCTGTATGGAGATATGATAACATTTCATCAAACACTTCATTTTCCATCATAATTGTTTTTCTTTCCTAGCTAATTTCTTATTTATCAAGGAAAAGAGTTAATTCATAACATCTTAGCCTATGGAATTATTTGTTAGTTTAGGCCACTATGGCAAGAGATAGTATAATTATACATGGAGTCAGCATTAAAGCATGGAGCATCCATTGGGTGTGTATATGAACAAACCATATAACTTCTCTGTTCCCTAGGCAACTCTCTAAGACTAGGTGGCTCATAGATTACCACCTATAGAGAAGACTTGTATTGGTAGAGGGAGTTTCCCCTGTATCAATGAAATAATACAAGTAATTCCTACCCACATAATAGGCAACCATTAAATATTTACAGCTTTATAGACCTTGAGGAAAAATTCAGTTGAAAGTAAAATTAAATACTAATTTTAAACCATGGCAATCTTTGAATCATAATTTTTCTTATTTTAAAGGGAATTCTATATCACAGTTCCTTAGATATATCCCATAAGAACACCACTGCATCACGCCAGTACTATAAATCAAAATAATGGATCCTCTAGTTTAAAATCATAATAACTACCTTGCAAAATGCTATCTTACTCTAAGAACAAATTAAAAGTCTTTTTTCACTTTTTTTTGTTTTACAGCATGGCTAACCTGAAAATATATTCCATATAACTTCATATGTGTAATTGGCATCCCATTTCTTGCTTTCCAAATGGTGCTTGAGGAGTTGGAGAAAAGGGAGAGTGTTTAGAACTCAAAATTTAAAAAAAAGAATGTTTGAAATAATTTCAAAAAGAATTATTATTCCGATCTCCCTTACTTGACCTAGGATTGAGAGATATAAAGTTCTTATAAGTGACAAGTGGTGTACCTTGTCTTTTCAGCTCTGTTAGGAAAAGGGAATGATCCTCTAGATCTGGTGACAATATAGCAATCAAAGTAAACTATTCTGCCTTTCCATTGGTCACATTCACTTTCTCTTCCAGATATAGATGTATCCTAATGGCATCCTTAATACCAGTGATGTCAAACTCAAATAGAAACAGGGGGCCACTAAACAGTATGCCTTAGAAAAGCACATATTAACATTAGTGATGTTCTGTGTTTTTATTTATTTGGTTAAATATTTCCCAATTACATTTAAAGTGTGTTCAGCCCACATTGGGATTTGGACCAATATGTTTGACATCTATGCTTTTATATCACTTACCTTGCCTACTTACTCACATGCATTAGGTATCTTTCCACTTCCCTTTGGCAATTATGTTGTTGGGTCATCTTCAGTCAAGTCCAATTTTTTGTGACTCCATTTGGGGTTTTCTTGGCAAAGATACTGGAGTAGTTTGCTATTTTCTTCTCTAGTTCATTTTACAGACGATAAATTGAGGCAAACAAGGTTAAGTGACTTGCCCAGGGTCATAGAGGTAGGAAGTATCTGAAGCTGCACTTGAATTCAGGTCTTCTAGTCCCCTAGGGACTAATAGCCTAAAATATCCAGTTATTTCCATTTTTCAAGAGAATTTTATTTTTGGTTTCATTGGCCACTTATCATATCCTATTTCATCAGCCTCCCTTATATTTCTATTCATTGATCTTATTTCCGTAAATAAAGAGTGAACTTCTTGAGAGTAAAGATTCTTTTAGCTTCTTACCTTTCTCCTCCTTCTCCACCACAACACCCAGCATGCTGTAAACTTCTGCCAAGATAGCATCTGTTGAGCATTGAATCTCTTCTCTCTGGCCATGAACTTCATTCCTCCAGCTCTGTCTCACCTCTCCTTGTCTGTTTCTTTCTGAACCAGTTGGCCTCTCAGCTAACTGGCCCTTTCACATTTCAGATTTAGGCACAAGATATATTAGTTTCATTCATCTGAAATATGTTCATTAAAGCAAGGGAGCCACACAAGTTGCTAAGATTCTATCAAAATGGTAAAAAAAAAAATGAGTTACCTGGAGTCCAAAGAACATGTTTTTGTTTGTCGTTATTGTTGTTTTAACTTCTGATTTGAAAAACTGTTTGGCTTTGGTCCTTAATCTCCAGTGTCCTTATCTGTAGACAAAAGTACTGAACTAGATGACATTTCAGATTGTATCCAACACCAAAAGTCGAAGATGCTATAAAATATGGAATGGAATCACCTATATTTCAGCCCTTGTGAAAGAAGCAGCAGGACTCAGGGGAGAGATATTCCGTCTTGAAGCAAGGAAGAATGGGGCTCTAGGCTCACCTCTAACACATCTGGATGTGGCTGAGCCTAGGCAAATTACTAAACCTTTCTGTTCTCTGAGTAAATAAGGCTACAAAGGAGGCACCTGCCTGCTTGGCAGAGGGAGATTCCTTACCCAGATGTTTCCTATACGAATGAAATCACAAATCCCATTCCCATTGATATCCCAATTTCAGCTTACTAAATAGCATTCTGTTTTATTTTATTTGGTAGGTTTTTACTGACTTTTATGCCTATAATTGGCTTTTTCTTTTCTCTTTCATAAAACAATATAACTTTCTTTTTATTCATTTGTTGTTACATTATACTTTCCAGATATCTTCCCCGCCATTTTTTCAATTATAATTCTTCTTATATGTGTTGTCTTTCAGAGAATTTTGTCCCTTACACACCTTTACACAGCCTATGAACTAGCTAATGAATGTCTCAATGTCTTGGTTGCCAGTCCTTTTCCGTGATTCCAAGAAGCTTTTAAGAGGTAGAGGAAAGCCCTCTAGTGGCGAATTGTTGAAATTCAGTAGGCATGCTCTCAGGTGGCTGAGCAAGTTAGGTTCTTGGTATGCCCTGCCAAATTGGGAAAGACTGTGAAAGCTGCCCTGCATCTGCGTGGCCATTAAGATAAGAAAGGAGTGAGTGTTTCCAGTATATTTCATTGTTATTACATTAGCCTTGTCACTCTGTAAATCACCCAAAGCCACACTATTCCAAAGATTAGTTGTAATAACATAGAGATCCTTTTATAAACACTTAACTTCTTTTTTAAAAATTAGATTCTGAAACTTGGGGCTTAAAGATGGGGGTGGGAATAAAGTCAAAACACATCTACTTTCAAAGTACATTAAAAGGAATCTGATTTACACGGGAAAAAAACACAAGGTATTCAAAGCTTATTTTCCAAATAGTAGAGGTAAGTCAGATATTTTTGAGATGGAATTTCCATTAAAGGAAATAAGTAGAAAAATGATAACCTTCATTTCACCACTATTTTTTCCAACATAAATATCAGTGGATGGTATCGTTTCCCAGTTTGAGTTGTTTTTCGAGCAGAAAAACGTAGAGAAAATTTAGACTGAATTGTAAGTTACTCAAATTGGGAGGGAAGAATAAGTTCGTAGATAAAGCAGGGGTCTTTGAGGCAGTAAGACCTGAGTCCAAATTTCATTTCCAATAGCTTTGTAATCTTGGGTAAGTATCTTAACCTCTCCCAAAATTGGTTTCCTCAAATGTAAAATGATGTTACAATTTAAAATATTCATGAGATTGGATTTTGGGTAAGATATCAATTTATTGATTAATCTAGCATTTAATCAATAAGTTAATAGGCAAGTAATCCTCTTGATAATCAAAAACATGGAAGTTCCTTCAAATAGGTCTACAGATACAATTCAGGAGCTCATTATTTAGTCTCTCTCTTGGATATCCCAAGACATCTCTCTTTGGTGAATATAGTTAGTGGGGAGATTGTCCATTAAGACTCTCAACCCATCCCTACCCCCATAGAAGATTTGGAGGAAAGGGACAGTCACATATCTAGCAGTGAAAAGTTTATCTATCAATCAGGTTTAATAGTGGGGAATGGGGGGGGGGGAACAAATTCCTTGGAGTTCCTAAGAATGATGGAAATGTAAAGTCAACAGACTGAATGGAGCCCCTCTAATTCAAGACCCAAGTATAGGAATTAATACAGAATTTAGAGAATAAATTCTCACAATCATCCCTCTGATTTTGAAGGAAACTGTAACTCTGTTCCTGAACGAATCGCCACAAATATGATATTTATTCATTTCAGAACTGACTTACCAGGACATGTAAGAACCTGAAGGTTAGGTGAAAAACACCAAAGCATCATTGTTACATTCTCCTTGGAGATGCTTACATGATGTCCAAAATAATGGATAGACACATTGACAGATAGACATTAGAGGGCTTCTGGAATAAAGGTCCTACAAACAAAATAGCACACATGGAAAAGAGGTGAAAGGGATGAGTGACCCAACCACCACTGCCTGGTTCATTATATCCAATGATTCAAGTTTCATGGTGCAGATGTCTGATTTCTGGTGTCATTTTCTGTTGCTGGCATCTTCTTTTTCTTGGATTTTCTGGTCCTCCAAACAGTTCCTTTGGAAGATTTGCTTTTCCCAGTCCAGATCACTGGTAACATATTTCCCTAATTTGCTTGAAATATAGATCTTAATATAATGCAATAACTAAGGTTTTGCATTACCAATAACTAAGTCATATAGTAAGAGCTAACCCCAAACTTGGGATTCTAATCCTATTAATATAAAAAATATCCAATTATGAATCTCTGTACTAGAGAATTCACATTTCCTATGCTTCTGGTCACACTTTACTTCTATCCAAACCAGGTACTTGCTTTGGAAAATTGCCAGTAACAGACTGAAAAGAAATTCGAAAGAAGCTGTGATGATCTATCCCTTAGAATTAGCTTTTCTAGTTAAAAATCTGACATATATTTTATTTCTACAGTTTAGTATTAGTACATGCTCAATGCCTTGTAAAAATTATATTTGACATATATAATCAACTGACTTCAATTATTTATTCTCTTTATTCACTTACCTCACTCTCCTTATTTCTTAATATTTATTTCTGTTCTTTATTTATTACCTAGGGTGCCAAATCAGACTCAGGATTTAAGGGAGTGAGAGACATTCCTGTTCTAAAGGAAGTATCATAATAGGGAAACCAAGTCAAGTTAAGAAAATTCTACCCTCATCTTCACAAGGTTGTCCTTTCCAAAGGCAGTCTTCAGACTGCAGGAGCATGTGGCATTATGTTCTATTAAGGAATAGTGGCCTTATAGAGGCTCAGACTCTAATATCTAAAAAGAAAAGCTTAGATTAGCAGCAGATTAAAGTCCTGAATCTTTTCCTCAAAAGCAAAATCGTTATCATTTACAGCTTAGAGACAAATTATTGCTATTTTCCTCCTATCTCTATAAAAAATCAGGGTATACTACTGATCTGTCATAAGAATAATTGCAACCTAACTTACACAATGAATAGCTTATTCAAAAATACAGATTCAATAACTTCCAGTTATTAACAAATATAAATTTTATTACTTTCTAAATGATCTGAAATGAAAATCATTATGGAAGAATAACTCATAAAGTTCTCCACTGGAACAAGAAGAAAAATCTGAGGTTTTTCTTTTTCTTTTTTTTTTTAAACCCTCACCTTCCATCTTAGAATCAATACTGTGTATTGGTTCCAAGGCAGAAGAGCAGTAAGTGCTAGGCAATAGGGGTTAAGTGACTTGCACAGGGACCTACAGTTAGGAAGTGTCTGAGGCCAGATCTGAACCCAGGACTTCCCATTTCTGGACTTGGCTCTCAATCTACTGAGGCACCCAGCTGCCCCCAAATCCCAAGTTTTTCAAACTACAATATCATAGAGTTCCTCAATACTGCCAGAATGGACAAATAAGATCTGTTAATTTTGTGTAAGTAGAAAGTCCTAACAAACCTAATAGACAAAGATCTAAGAATTTACAAATGCCTTTTCCAACAGTAAATCATTAAACATAACTAATATATATTTAAATTTAAGCAAACTATATATATATGTATATATATATCCCCAAGAACAGTTACAAAATCAGTTATAAAATCTAATTAAATATATTAAGGATTTAATTATTATTATAATTAATTATTAATTACTATAATATTGTATAGTATCACATAGAATATGTTGCATTATATATTAATATAATAGATTATAATTTTAATGTAATATAATAAATATTAAACCTGGTTTAGACCTGCTTAAGGAGGCCATCATTTTAGACAGGCCCCTCCTCTTCATCCTAGAACAGGTCCTACCTGGCTCTAAGAAGAATACAGTGGCCTTCCTTGACCCAGGAAAGTCTGCTGAACCCACATTGGCTTTGGCCTCCAGCAATCTGGCAGGCTGGTGGCCTCTGGTGCCCCAGAGCATTAGGGAAAGCACCTTGGGCAGCATCTCAGGAGCCAGTTAGATCAAGAAAAAAGGTTTGGGTAAAGGGCTCATCCAACCACACATGGAACATCCCAGAATGTGGGAAGTCAAACACAAAGAATTCACATTTTCAGGTGCATCTGAGGGTGTATCTGGAGGATAACTCAGAGCTCACATTCTCCCAGAAGTTTACTCACTCTGATAAACTCTCTGGCCATGTCAGAAGATGCACTGGCTGCCAATCCCACAGTGCCATTATTGTCCAAGTTCTCCTACTCTTACCATAGTTTTGATCCTAAAGCTGCATCTAGCCCACACCCCAATTCCCACTGACACCCCATCATCCCTACCCTTCCTTATGCCCTCCCCAGAGAGAGGGCACCCCTATACTTGGGCCTCCTATTCTATACCCCTAACTCAGAAAGGAAAAGATGACATTCAGCTTCCAGGGTTGGGACCCTCTGCACAAAATCTCTTTCAAGAGATGAGCAAAAATCTCTAGAGTGAAAAGTAAAATCTCTTCACAGATGGAGATATCCCTAAAAGAACATTCCTCTATTTCCTCAGATATCCCAAGGGAAGATGTTCCTCCTACCAGCAACCTGTTGTCTTATCTCCTGTTTGCTGTCCCTTAAATGATATTTATGTAATTTTTATTTTTATGGAGATACCTAGATTTGACATCCACTTCGATGGCTTACAAATTTTCTGTAGATGTGAGGAAATTATTTTACTTTTGGTGACTCAGTTTCCTTCTCCATAAAATGAAAGAAAATAAATTTCTGTATATGTGAAAACATGGAGATAATATTGAGGGGAGGTGGAAGGGAGGAAAAAAATACCATGGCTTAGAAATGAGCAACAGTGTGAGGGAAATAAATCTACTTCCTCAGCTTACTGGCCTCCATTCTTTGGAGTTAAATATGTCATAACTGATGCCTTTGGCAGTTTCTGATTTCCACTTCTCAAAGCTGCTCCTGGGTATGGTCTCTGCTCTAGGAATAGGTTTTCTCCCAAGGACCTGGCCTCTGGTCACATCACTCTCAATCCACTTGAAATTCAAGGCTGTATATTTGTGGTCTCTACATTTTCTACATGGAATTCCAGCCACCAACCACTGCCCCAGAAATGGCCCTTGCTATTCCCATTCCTCCTTATAGAAGGCCTGAAGTCCAAGACCCAACAGCAATGAGAAGTAGACATGAAGACTCTTCTCTGTTGGAGATTTTCTCCCCATTGGAAGCAAGAGCACACCAAGCCTGCTGGTGACCAAACAACAGTCCTGAGATGGGCAAGGTCAAGATTTCCTGAGTGCTGGTGCTACTCACTTAGAAGGGGATGATATGTGCAACAACTTTTCAGTGGAAAAAATGTCAAATATGTTTATGGGTGTGTGTGTGTGTGTGTGTGTGTGGACTTTTATTGATGATACTCGATGCCCCTATTTTTCCTACTCTGACTTCTGAAGTTTCTTTTATTGTCCTGTTATCATTATGCAAAAGCTTTTTAAGTTTATGCAATCAAAATTATCTATTTTAGGTTTTATGATCTCCTTTACGCCTCATTTATTTTTATTTTGTAAACTCTTACCTTCTGTCTTAGAACCAACATTACATATTGCTTCCAAGGCAGGAGAATGGAAAGGACTATTTAATTAGGATTAAGTGACTTCTCAGGGTCACATAGCTAAAAAGTGTCTGAGGCCAAATATGCCTTACTCACTAAAAATTTCCTACCTAACCAAAATACTCTCATCTCTTCCTTTTCTTTAATTTCTCCTTTAATTTTCTTTCTTTCTTCTTAGATTTCATTAATTGTTTTAAATATAGGTCATGTTTCCATCTTGAATTTATTGAGATATATATATATATATATAGTGTAAGATAGTAGTCTAAACCTAATTTCTGTGAAACTACTTTCCAGTTTTCCTAGAAATTCTTATTTTAAAAATGAATTCAACAGTTCTGCCCTAATGATTAATGTTCTTTGATTTATCAAACATTGGATTGCTGTTCTTTACTGGATCTGCTTCTTGCATACTGTTCAAACCAAATAGCGTCAGTTACTTCATAATAAGGAGAGGTCAGGGAATTTCATGTCTCTTTATTCAGACTTTTCTCATATTTATTTCCCCTGAGATTCTAGATCATTTGTTCTTTCAGATGAATTTTGTTTTTTGTTTTGTTTTGCTTAGTTTTTTTTTTATATTTTTTAATTTCAGATGAATTTTATTTGTTTTCTTTAATCCATATGTAATTTAGTTGGAATAGAACTGAACCTATAAATTAATTTAGGCATTATTATTTTGTTCATTAGCACAACCCAACCATTAGTGTTCATATTTCCTTTTATTTCTGTAGAATAATTTGTAATTTTAATTATAGATACATTGTCTTACATTGTCCCTGGTAGGTTAACTCCTATATGCTTTATGCAGTTTTTGACTATCTTAAATGGAATTTCTCTCATAATTGCTTCCTGGTTTGAGGTTATTTTTGCTTTATATTTTGTTTTAACATGGCTTGGAAATTCAGTAGAATTTTGATGAATTTTGTATCCTGCTCCTGAACTGAAATTATCAATCATCTCATTGGTCTTTGCTGATTCTCTTGACTCTTCCTCAATATGTCATATCATCTATACGAAGGGAAATTTTATCTTCTCCTTGTTGAAGTTCACATCTTTGAATTTATTCTTCCCTTATTACTATGGCTAACATTTCTAGAACAATGTGTACGTAAAGTAATAGTGAGAAAAGCCCATTTGAAATTTGAGCCATTCAACAATTTTCCTTTAGAAGTTACAATGTGCTTCCCTATAACTTCCAATCTGTTTTAAAAGTAGTTGTGTACAGCACAGATAAGCAGGTGAGTTTCAGGAAGACCTGTGTTCAAATTTAATTTCAGACACTTAGTAGCTGAGTGACCTTGGGCAAAACTCACTTAACTCTGTTTGCCTCCGTTTCCTTATCTATAAAATGACTGGAAAAGGAAATTGGCAAACCACTTCCATCTCTTTCCCAAGAAAATCCCAAAGAGGGCCATGAACAGTTAGACAGGATGGAAGCACAACAACATAGATGCTCACAGAATTTACTATCTTCTATTAGTACAAATTCAAATGAGTTACCTTAGGCCAAGTTCTGTTGCTAACTAGCAATATGACCTTGAACTTCAGCCCCTAAAACCAAGAAACAGTATGGTAGAGTACCTAGTGCTATGAAGTCAGGAATGCCTGGATTCAAATTCAAATTCACCCTGGAGAAGTTGCTTACCTCTATAAGTTTCCTCCTCTATGAAATAAGCAGGTTATAAGAAAAGATCTTAAAAAAAAAGTAAAGATCTTTTCCATTTCTAAATCTATGATCCTATGAAGAGATGATTCTCTAAAGTCCTTTCAAATATTCAAATTGTCTAGATAAATGATTCTGTAATTTCTCAAGGTATTCCATTTCTAGTTTGAGAAGCTGCCTTTTCCCAGAGCTAGCAAACATGCACCCCATCCTGAGTGCAGCAGATCCAGATGAAAATGTAATTGGGCATGAGAAATACCTAACAAAAGAAATACAATATAATATTCGTTATATTTCTCAAATAAGTCACTAGGTAGCCTGCAGCAATCTTTATGTACCGATTAGTGATGCTCATTCCTATTTCAGTCTGACACCTCCAACTTCACCGAAATAGGCTGTCACCAGACACGTCCTCCTTTCAGGTCCTGTCCCCTTCCCCTGTCATTGCAATTCCACTTTGTCCCTGGAAAATGTCTTTTGTTTCTTCTGCTCTCTATAGGTCACATGTCCTCCGAGGACTGTGTCTTACTTTGGGGAAGGGAATTAGAACCAAGTCTTTCAAAATACCAAGAAAAGAAGTTCTCCTATGAAGAGTATTTTTAATATGTGTCAGAGAAGTTTGAAATAAGTTCTTAAAATCTCTTAGAAATGCAATGCATTTCCCTGAAATGGAGTTTACCAAAGAAAAGGCTTTGTATGCCATCTAGAGGATATTTTGTATTTTCTACAGTCCAATGGGGGGGGGAGTAAAAACTGAAAAGACCACCAGTTGTCTAACTCCCTCTGGAAACCACAGGCACAGAAATTGAGCTGGCCGTGCCGGAAATGTCCCAAATGCTTGTGTGATACCTACTTCAACGTTTTAAATTCAAATACATATATTGTGAAAAGGAGTTTCCCATAAGATACTATTTTTAAGACTCTACCTTCATAGTCTCATTTATTTTTCAGTATGGCCATTGTCCCAACAGAAAATTATTTTTGAGCACATCTCTATGTTTGTACCTTGCCATGATGGTGAGAAATGTTTAGTTAGTGGTTTGCATTTTTGTTGTTGTTGTTCACTTGTGTCCTACTCTTTGACTACTTATCCAAATTAATCTTAGCCTTCAGGGCTTCCCAAAAGATGCCTTCCCAGACTATATAAACTTATTTAATGTTTCTCCTTTCAGTAATCTCCTAGAGTACTTTTGTTCCGTTTTTTTCCAGTTATGTCCAATGCTTCGTGAGCCCATTAGGGGTTTTCTCAGCAAAGATACAAAAGGTCATTTCCTTCTCCAGATCATCTTATAGATGAGGAAACTGAGGTAAACAAAGGCAAGTGACTTAACCAGGGCTACACAATTAATACATGTCTGAGGCCAAATCTGAGGTAAGGTCTTCCTGACTCCAGGTCCTCTCTCCATTGCACCATCTAGTTATCATTTAGTCAGCATTTAAAAGATTCTGGTTCTTTGGTTAAATCCTTCCACACCCCACCCTCATGCTTTGGAAAGGAAAGGGCTTTGGAACTAAAAGAGCCTTACACCCAACCTCTGAGGTCTAGCATTTGTGTGACCTGAGGCAAGTCATCTAACCTTGACCTATCTATCTCGGTGTCCCCATAGGTATAAAAAAAAAAGTGGTTCTACTCAATGGTCTCCAAGGTCCCTCAAGAGCTCATAGTCTCTTCTGGACATGTTAAAAATTATTATTAATAATTATTTAAAATTATTAAAAATTAAAAATTCACTCTGACCTTCCCTTCCCTTTTCTAGTGTCCTTTCCTTCCTTCGAAGCCCAGTTTAGGTGCCAGGAAGGCTTCGTGATGCTCAATTATTGGTGCTTTAGACACTGAGAATAATTTTATATCATTTGTATTTCTTTCTCTGGATACCTGTTCAACTAACCTTGCCCATAGCAATAATACTAGGTTTGTGATTTCTCTAATGGAAGGAACCCCAAAATAAAGAACTTCCTTTACTATATGCTCCCCAAATTATAGAGGGGAGATAATTGCCTACATCACTAAAAGCAAAGGCGATTTGCCCAGAAACACACAACCAATTTGTGTCGGTGTGTCTAGATTTTGAAATGGAAGAGACCATCACCAGATGAGAACCGGGGTCTTCCTGACTCCATGGCCAATTTTCTCTATGTCACCAAAGCAGACTCTGACTGTGGTAGCTTCTCAATAAACATTTATAGAATTTAATTGAATATAGATGAAATCAGTCAAATTGAATGAGATTCATCATGTAGATGGATTTGTAACTTTAAAGCATTGTGTCCCGATTAGTATTGGCAAAATGCGACAAGAATGGAGCCATTATTTTGATTATCACTTAGTAATAGATGATTCCTACAACTCCAGGCACTATTTAGTGGCTCTTACTGCTTTCGTAAGTTTTTGAAGATTCTTTATTTCATTTTGCAATTTGGGGTAAGACTCTAAACATAATTGACAATACCCTGGAGGAGAGCACAATGGTTATTTCTTTTTTTAGATTCTTCAACTCACACAGCACTTTTCCTCTACAAAAGCTAAGAAAGCATGCTATTTCTGCTAGAGATCAGGGTTTCTGTTGAGCAATAATGCACAGAGGACTTCCAAGCAGCTTCCTTGTTATTTCAGATATAGTTTTTAATTTCCTGGGTAAAAGATTGTTACTGTGAAAATAGCCTCGTAGGTCACAGGGGACTCCTGTACCCTTCTGCTTCCCATTTAACCCAGTAAGAATGAAGTATGTTTAGATGATACCCCCAAAAGAGGGGAAAGCAGAGGAAGTTCTATCTTGGACTCTGCTAGGGGTTCATTATATAACCTTGGACTTGCAGCCTCTAGCCGGTGATCATGTTGAAACAGTCTTTAGCAGCCTGACCTAAACCCAACTCCTACACAGTTTTGTAAGAATTAAGTCAACTTCATTTCAGTTCTCCAAAAATAGAAACCAGTTACAGAGCAGAAAATTTCACTCTGGGTTTGACTTGTTACAGAGCAGCCATCTCAACAGTGACCGTGGGTCTGGACATGTCCCAGGATCATAAATTTAGAACTAGAGGGGACCTCAGAGGCCAATGAGTCTAATCCCATCATTTTCCAGATGAAGGAAGTCACTTAAACTTGGTAAAGAAGGACAAGAAAAACACCCACTTTCCAGGGCTATTTTGATAAATAAATATGCGTATGTGTTTATAAAATACTTTATAATCCTTAAAACATGACATAAGAGCTAAATAGTATTGTTATTACCCAGGACCGCAGTCAGTAAGGGTCTAAAGTAGTTCATGTCTTGAGTTCATGTCTTCCTCATTCTAAGTCCAGGGTGCTGCTATACACTGCATCACTGACCTAATACTGTGGGTGGGGTCCAGAGTGACAAGATTATGTATTAAACTCTAATGTTTGGGGGAGGGCTCACAGTTTATGGGGACAACACACTTTATGGGAAATGGGATGAAGAAGAAAAAACTAAGATGATAGTTTGTAAATGCCAGGAAGCTACATGATTCAGGTAGGGGATACGAATGGCAACCTGGAGTCACACAGTCCAGAGTCTGAATTTACCTCAGACTCATAGCTGGGAGACACTGGACAAGTCACTTAACCTCACTCAAGCTATTTCTACATTATAAAATGAGAGTCATAATTGTACCTACCTCCAACGATATTTGAGTGGACAAAAAGATAATTTTGATAAAATAAAATTCATAAAAAATGCTCATTGTTGTTATTATTGTTACTTTAAATATATTTTCAAAGAACTTCCAATCATGCAGAATTAGAACACTGATCTGACATTTTACAAATGGGGGGGGGAGGTCCTTGCAAACAATTCTAGACAAATTTTCCATTAAAATAATTTCTTTTAAATGGGTCCATTTTGTGTCAGTCTTTGTACTGTCATGCAGGCATAGAACTTTCTCCCTTTTCATCTCTTCCTCCTACTCTCCTTGACTTCCTTCATGTCTCAGCTCAAATCTTACCTTCTCCAGGAAACCTGATCCCCTTTAATTCCGGGAACAATCTCCAATTTATTCTGTACATGACTTATTTGTACATAGGTGTTAGCATGTTGTCTCCTGCCTCCCTGTGCTATAAATGCCTTTGAGAGTAGGAAGTTTGTTTGATGTTTAGAGATTTCACCTTTTTTTGCATTTCAAGCAAAGTGCCTGACACATAGTAGGTACCTAATGCTGTTCATTCTTCATTTCTCAAAGAGGACCAATGACGTGACATCATGTCAATAATGGGCATAAATTGGATTGAAGTGAGGCAGACTTCTGCCAAGTCATCAGCCTCTCTCTTCCAGTCATCAAAGCCCAGGGGTAAGACAAGAATTAAGATGAATGGTGATAGCCTTGAATGCAACAGAGAACCTGAGCATCTTCTCAGTCTAGCCAAGCTCTGGGCACATCCCACTGCCTGCTTTTGCTGCCTTCATGGCCACTGGAACAAAATTGTTCTCATCTGCCTGTTCTACAGAGGAAGTCTTCACGTGTTGATGAGATATTCAGTACGTAGTAGTAACTAACCATTGTAAGCTAGTATTTGATGAACCCAAAGATCCAAACTTTTGGAAGAAGGCCTCGCTATTTGAGAAAAAAACTACTGGGAAAACTGGAAAACAACATGGCAGATTAGGCGTACACCAACACCTTGTGCCATACACCAAGGTAAAGTCAAAATGGGAAATAAAGGCTAAAATCTTAAACAAATTAGAGGAGTATAAAATAATTTACTTGTCAGATTTTTTGGAGAACTTATGTCCAAATAAGATATAGAGAACATTATGAGATATAAAACAAATAACTTTGACTACATTAAATTTCAACAATTTTACACAAAAAAAATGCGACCAAGATTATGAAGAAAACAACAAACTGTGGGAAAATATTATGGCAAGTGTCTCTAACAAAGACCTCATTTCTCAAATATACAAAGAACAGAGTCAAGACTACAAAGGAGTCAAAAGATGTGAACAGGCAATTCTGAGATGAAGAAATTAAATCTTTCTTTAGTCAGATGAAAAAATGCCCCAAATCACAATTAATTAGAGAAATACACATGAAAACAACTAGGAGGTATCACCTCACCTATTAGACTGGCTAATATGACAAAAAAAAAGAAAAAGATAAGTGTTAGAGGGGATGAGGAAGGTAACAGTTTAAAGCAAAAAAGAGAACCCCCCTCCACTGCCACCCTACTCCCTGCATGCTCCTCAGTCTAATAACAAATCAGCTGGGATGCTTTTTAGCAGCGTCAATGTGATAAAGCCAGAAACCATCCTTCCTCCACAAGGACACAGCCCTGGGCTGTAGTTGTGGTTCAACTAAGGATAAAACTGGTTGGTTCAGGCTACTATGTCACAGCCACTCTTTTACACTGGGGCTGTAAAAAAAGAGGTCAATAGCAGAGTTAGCCTTCTGGGAGAAGAGATGCTGAAAGACTTGAGTACAGATCAGAGAGAGAGCAGCAGAGCTAAAAAACAGACTCAGTTCTTCTAATAAAACATCTGAGGATGTATGCTTATCTCACCAAGGAAGGCTGTCTTGAGGCTGAGACCCATGACAAGTTTCATGGGCTCTTAGCCACATGTCCCAAAAAGGCAATGAAGGATTGAGTGCTGGACTTGATGAAGACCTGAGTTCAAACCCCATCTCAGATACCCATCACCTACATACCCACCTAAGTCATTTAAACTTTCTCAGTCTAAATGTCCCTCGTTTTTAAAACGAGGCCCTTGACTTTAATGACTTGAAGAGGAGTTGTGATTCAGCTCTAAATCTTTGATTCTAAAGTTCTGGGACCTCAATTGGGGAAAAGTTGGACCCAATAGGGGAGGAAAACTGGTATAACTGCTCTAGCCAAAAATCAATAGCTCATTTATACTGCTGCCGGACATATAACTCAGCAAGAGCAAAAGAAAAAGCCAAAGGACCCAAAAACACAAAAAATATTTATAGTAATACTTTTGGTAGTAACAAAGAACCGGAAAGTAAGAGGGGACCCAATAACTGGGGAATGGATGAACAAATTATGCTACATTAAGAAATATTATTGTGTTGTAAGAAATGATGAGTCAGTTTCAGGGAAACCTGGGAATACATCTATGAACTGAAGAAATGAACAGAACAAAGAGGCTAATTTATACTCTGGGGAAAAAAACAACATAAAAAAGACAAACAACTTTGAAAGATTTAGAAATCAATGCAATGATTAACTATAACTCTAGAGCACTCGTGATGAAACTAACAGAAAGGTGATGAACTTAAGAGTGCTGAGTTTGGGACAGAGTTGACTTTCTGCTGTGATCATGACTTTTTTTTGGCTAGCTCATTATCTTTCTCAGAAAAACCACACCTTTTCCAAATTTCCAACCCAAAGGCACCATGTTTTTTTCTAGTCTTCCAGACTCATAACCTTGACCTATTCTTGATTCCTCTCTCCCTCTCATATCTAATATATGCAATCAGTTACTAAATTTTGCTGTCATCTTTCCAAGCATCTCTTGAATCCTGTCCCTTCTTTCTACTCACACAGCTTTTGCAACAGCAATTTCCTGTTGGTTTCTTGTTCTCAAGTCTCTCTCTAATTCAGTCCACTTTCCACACTACTGACAAAATGGTTTTCTTTAAGTGCAAATCTATGTCATTCCCCTTTTCAATCAACCCTAACAGCTTCCACTTGCTTCTCAATGCAAATATAAACTCCTATTTAGCCTTTAAAGGCTTTCATAAGCTGGACCCAAGAAAACTTTCCATTCCCATCGTGAAATATTCCCCTGCACACACTCTATGATACAGCTACTCTAACCTACTGTTTCAAAGGAAACTCTCCATCTCTCGTTTCCATATCTTTGTGTTGGCTGTCTCCCATGCCAGTAATGCATGCCCTCTTACCTCTGGCTCATAGAATGCCTCTCTTTTTTTCAAGCCTCAAATCAAGCAACACTTTCTGTTTAATGCCTTTCTGTTCTGCTTAACTGCTAGCGCCTTTCTCAAACTTCCTAGCATTTAACTACTTTATATTTTTTGGATTTCTTATCATAATATTTACTCTTACACATGTCCTTGTGGTCTCCCCTGTAAACTCCCTGAAAGAAGGAATTATTTCACTCCTTGTATTTGAATCCCTTAGTCTAGCATGGTGCCTGGTACCTATTAGACATTTAATAAATACTTAATGTTTGACTAGCCGATTGGTTGGCATTGGTCCAGTAGGAAAAGAAGTTGTTTCTAGTTGTGTTTTCTTCCTTACTATCAAAAGGTTGAATGAAGACTTGTATGAGTCCATGGAATCAAGAAGAAAGTCATCATAGTAATGATAGATTTGCATCAAATTCATTTCCCTTTCAATGGAAGTCCTACATACAAACTGGAGCAACATGTCCGGAGAACTATGTAAATCCCCAAGGGAAAGTAGCTAGAATGGTAGAAAAAAGAAAGTGTTTTGTTGGATGAACTACTATGAATCCTTTGGACTATTTTTGTATATTTTGGGAGGCAAAATAAGGTTAATCAATATGTAATATTCATCATTACTTTGTATGCTTGCCCAAAAGCTTAGAATTCTTTTACCAACATTTATGGGAGCCAAGGTTTGAAATATATTGGAATTCCTAGAGGAAATTGAATTCCAAAAGCCAAAAGGTTATGCTCAATTGTTGGGGAAGTCTTACTTTTGGAAATCCAAACAAGATCCACATGAGCCAAGAAATTGGATGTGGAGTCCATCACAAGATACAGTTTTGTGAGACAATTCACTTAAGCTGTCATCCCCATTTTCTGCTTCTGTAAAATGAGAATAATAATATTGGTATTAACTACCTTGTAGTGCTATTATAAATAAAGCACTTAGTAAACCTTAACCTACCATAAAAATGTGTTATTATTGTTGGTCTATACTGTAAACAGAATTTCCCTTGAAATTCTGCCTTATGGTCCAGCTTCCTGAGAATCTGACTGGCATGTTTGGTGGGAACAAAGGAGACAGAGGGAGGGAGGGAGAGAGAGAGAGCACCTTTTCACTATGTTAGGGAAAGCATGAATCAAAAATGGAAGGAAGAGCTCCAATAATAGTAACCATGAAAAGAATAGTTGCTATAGCATTTTAATGTATGAAAAGTATCTGATCCTCAAAACAACTCAGTGAAGAATTGTCATCCTCATTTTATAGATGTTGGAAACAAGAGTGAAAGGAATTAAATTCCTTTCCTATGGCTACATAGCTAATAAGTGACAGAGGTAAGATTTTTAACCAACATTTTTCCTGACTTTGAGTTCAGAGCTCTTACTACTACATTGAGGATTCTAAAACTAAAATACAAGTTAGACTTTACACTGAGAAATAATGAGGTTCATTTTGTTCAGGGCTTGGGGGGAAAGGGTGAATTCATAGATAGACTTTGTCCCAAAATTCAAAAAATCATCTCTGTTATTATGCTGGCCTATGAGGATTGGCTATCTTATGTTTACTATTCTACATTAATCAATCAACCATCATCTAGAACCACCTACTAAGTACTAGACAGCCACTGCACATAAAAATATGAAGAAAATTTTTAAAACCTCATTCTCAATGAACTTATGTTATAATGGAAGAATCAAATGCATATATAAGTATTTGCAAAATAAATATGAAAAGAGCAAATGCAAATAAAAAGAAAGTAATTAGAAAGGCACTAGCAACTGGGAGATCAGGATATTGGTAAAGCTGCTTGTTGCTTGAAGTATATATCATGAAAGTACTTAGGAATTCTCTAAAGTAGAAGAGGAAATGCATTCAAGGCATGGAATCAATGCAAAAGCATGATTTTTTAATACTGTATTTTTTCCTAAATTACATGAAAAAGCAATTTGAACCTTTTTTTAAGTTTGAGCCAAGTTCTCACCCTTCTTCCCCCTCTCTCCCCTTTCCCTACTTGAGATGGCAAAGAATCTGATATATATATATATATATATATATATATATATAATTTAATGTGTGTAAGAGTGAAAAATATCTTGCCATATTAGTCATTTTGTGAAAGAGAATTCAAGTAAAAAAAAAAAGAAGTGAGGAAATAAAGTGAAATATAGTGTGTCTCCATTTGCATTCAGACTCCATAAGTTCTTTCTGTGGAGATGGACCATATCTTTCATCATGAGTCCATGAGGATTTTCTTGAATTATTATATTGCTAGGGATAGCTAAGTCATTCATAAAAGTTCATCATATAATATTGCTGTTACTGCACCCAATGTCCTCTTAGTTCTGTTCACTTCACTGAAAGCATGATTATGGGAGATTAAATGATGCTTGTGAGGCATGGAGAGAAGGCTAGCTTTGCTGGATCACCAACTATAGGAATTAAAGTAGCATACTATGACCCTGGAAAAATCAGCTGGATTCAAGTTGTAATGGACTTTAAAATCTAAGCAGGGGGAAATATATTTTATTCTAGCATCCAAATGGAGCCATTGCAATTCATTGAGTAGAAGAGTGGCTATGAAGAGAGAAGAAGGCCTTGAGTCAAGGATAGCAATTGAGAGATCCTTACAATAGTCTAGGTAAGAGATAAAAAGGGTGTGAACTAAGGTCATGATTATATGAGTAGAGAAGTCAGACATAAGAGATGTTGTAAAAGTAGAAAAAGTAAGATTTTGACAAATGATTAGATATATGAAGTAATGGAAGAGGGTAGGGTCAAGGATTTGGTCAAGATGATGACATGGGGAGACTAGAAGAATGATGATGCCTTCGACAGAAATAGGGACATTTTGAGGAGGGATAGATTTGAGGGTAAAAAGTATGAGTTCTCCTTTAGATAGGATAATTTCGAATGCTTATAGGATACTCAGCTTGAAATGTCCAATATGTACTTAATAATAGAGATTAAAACTCAGAGGAGAGAATGGGGCTGGATAGATAGATTTAAGTCATCTGCTTAGAGATGGCATTAATGATGAGGTTACCAAGAGTGAAAGATGAGAAAAGAAAACCCCAGATGGAGTCTTAGAGAACTCCCACAGTTAAGGATCATATTAAGGTACAGTAAAGGACACTGAGAAGTGGTTAGGAGGACAAACAGGTGATGCTGGTGTCACAAAATCCTGAGAAGAGAGACTATACCAAAAGATAGGGTGGTCAATAGTTCCAAATGTAGCAGAAGTCATGCTGGATAAGGACTGACAAAAGATTTAACTGATTCCACAGTTAAGAAATTATTAGTAGTGAAGCTAGATGACTCAGAGGATTGAGAGCCAGATCTTGAGACTCAGGAGGTCCTAGATTCAAATTTGAACTCAGACACATCTGCAACAGATGATATTTGAAGATATATTTGATGGGTACTAGATAACAAATGGATCAGATAGTTATCTTCTTTTTGCCTAGCCTCTTCCATTTTGTACCTCCCTCTTCAGAAGCCTTTCAGCCTCCCCTCCCACCTTCTTCAGTCTCCCTCAAGTCACTCAGTGTGAGCTGTGAGGTTTCAATGAAATAGTTCTTAATCTTCTTTGTCAAACAAGGGGTTTATTTGGGGAAGACAAGACAAGGGTGGAGGATGGAGGTAAGAGGGGTGGGATATCCCTATTCTCTACAGTGAGCCTTAGGTTGGAGGATATTGAGAGAAATGGCAATTCAGTCACTAGCATGAAACAGAGCCAGTCAGAGAGAGGTATATGGACTATTGTCCTTCTTCTGCCTTCAAATCAGCCAGGCCACCTCCAACTTGATTATCCCAAGTCCCAGAGGTAAACCCAGCTTCTTCCTTCAAATCAGTCAGAAAGCCCCAAAGCCCTTCAGCCAAGTCCCAGAAAAACAGTTGCCATTGGCTTGACTCCAAACTGCTTTTCCCAGTAACATTCCAAATGGAATCTTCATTTGACTGACAGATGACCCATCTCTGGCTTCTGTCCTTTGCATGCATTTTCTTATAATTTCTCTCTTCTCCACATTTCCTCCCTTTTTGTATTAAAAAAATGCACCCCGCAATTTTTATTAATACTTACCTTTTAGATGTATTTCTTTATATAACTATAACTATCTAATTCTTAACCCTGTACTATCTTAAATATTCCTTTACCCCCCCCCCCAAATAACAAATCCTAATCTTACCTTGGCTATTCTGTCTATCTAATTCTATGCTGTTTTGGGTATAGGAAAATAGTTTAGGTAATAGGGATTTACATGAACATGTTTTTTGACATAATAACAAATCATGTAACAATTTTAAACAAGAACAAAAATTTCAACAGCATTTTGAATATGTAACTGTCTTATCTCCTAATGTCCAGAAATTCAACTAAACAAAATTTTCTATTAGTAACAATTACTAACCCAAGATCATAATGTAATCTAACTTCTATACTTAAGGAGTTTTGTCTGTCCCTACTTCCCTAAAACTTTGAACAAATTCTCTAAGCTGTCCCTATAGTTAGTCATTAGAACATTAATAGATTATTCTAATATAGTTAGTTTGTTACTACATTAGTATATATGTGTACATAGTTTGTTTTTATATAGATTTACTTATGTACATCCATATACATTGTTCTTGATTTCTGTGCAGACTTAAAGGAATATCTTTGTTTGAATTTTCCACAGAAATGTATATATCAGTGTGACTTTCATGTTTTGCAACTATGCATATGTTGTATACTTACCCATTCCATGAGAGATCCTCCTACATTGTATTTCTGTGTGGTATGTATATGTATATATGTGATGTTAACATGTATGATGCATTCTTACCCTCATGATCATAAGTCCAAACTTTCAAAGTCCTTCCATGTTCTTTGATGTTGATTGTAGAAACTCTGTGTGTCCTTCATCATCTGGTCAGCATACCACTCTTGTCTGCTGTCACTCTTGATTGTAGTCCTGTGTTCTTCAATTCAGGAATAAACTGGAACAATCAGGAACATGCATGTGTGTAAGATTTTTATATGTGTATGTATGTAAGATTGAAATTTTCATTGTGCATGGAAGTAAGCTATGAGTTCTTCATGAGTGCTTATCAGAATTCATCAGTTATTCTTCATGTGTGGAAGTAAGCATTACATGTGTTCATCTTCATGGGTGGGTGTAAGCAGAATAGTATAATCTCTTAGAATTTTGTTAAGAATATGAATTTGAAGTTTTCTTATCTTTTTGATGTTTGAATTTTCACGAAGAGATTTATTGTATGTTTACTCTAGTTATGTCTTAGAGATAGAATTTGGATATAATGTAATTCATTTGGTCATGGAGTTATGTATTCATTTGAAATAACATTGTTTCTTTCTTTTCCATTACTATGGTTGGCAGAGACTTTGTATAAACTATAGAAGCTATTCTTTGGAGTTAAATTTTAACTGCCCGTTTTCCTTTTGTCTGTGTTACTGGCTGTATTTCTTTTTGAAACCATTTTATTTGCTTCAGGGGTGCTTTCCTGTTATCATTTTAACATGTGCAAAGCTCTCTTGTCTGTACATACTGTTGATAAGTAGTCTTGGGTGCTTTCCTTTGTTTTCCATTCATAGGCTTTAATTTTTAGGGACTGTTACTGATTTCTGATTATTTTCTAGGGCTACTCGTGTTACTGCTCATGACAAGGGTATCTTCTTTTTCTCAGATGTCATTTGTATGTATATTCATTGATGACATGATCACATTATTGTTTCTTGTGAGGTATCTGAAACTATGAGGTAATATCTCCATAGTATTCCCTCCCTCTCTTCCTTCCCCTGGTAGAGATTGTTTAGGTTGAAGGTTGAGAAATATGGATAACCTGTTTCAGTTCTCAACTATAACTTGATGTTAAAGTCTTTGATAACAAATTCATCCAATGTGAATCTATGCTTCCATAGCATTCTAGGTGTTTCTGTCTGTCATAGTTATGAAGTTGAAGTTTTCTGCTACAAGCTTAGGAGTATTCTTATTATTGTTGAATTACTTAGTTGTTCTTTTGCTGGAATATTTTCTTTTCCCTACTAAGACTAGTCTTCATTCTCATAAGGTCTTGTGTTGTTTGTTACCCTATGGAACACCAACTAATCTTGGTTTCACTCTTATTGCATGAATGGTATTTGTCATGTTTTTGAAGTTAGAGAATAGATGTGAAATTGTATATCTATCTTTCCTCCTCCAGTTCTCTAATATGTTCCTTGATATCCTCCTTCCCATCCAAAATCCATATCTGTACAAGTCTTGTAATTCAACTTCTCTATAAAGTCATCTTCATTATCAACCCCTAATCTTGCATAAAGTTCTTCTAATGGTATGCAACTTATTCTGTGCCCAAAGAACATCTCATCATCATAATCTTGGTAAGATTTTGATTGTATTGGTTTCAGGTATTCAATTTTCTCACTTGTGTCCCACACATCCTCTTCGTCTACCTCCTCATAAAGTTTATAAAATTGACAAGGCATTTCTTCTAAATTATCTTGGTCCATTATTATTACATCCTCTGGAATTCCTTCTGACTCTGTATCTCATTCTAATTCACTGAATCCTGCAATCTTTATGTTATTCGTTGGATTTTGTTCAGTGCCATGTAAATTTGTGTCAGATTTTGCTAACTCTGGCTTTATGTGTTGATCTAAGCCTATGTCATGAGCTTTTATATTTCCCAAATCAGTTTCTGGTTGTTTCTCGTTGCAACCTTTAGATTTTTGTTTTGAGTTGGTAAACTTGATGGTATGGGGTTAGTTTCTTCTTGCAGATATTCACTGCTGTTACTAATATTTATAAATTCTATTCTATCATCAGGTAGAAGGTTTTGTTCATTTTCCCTCTCTTTTGACTGTGTAGAGATAGAAATCTTTCCCTCCATGATGTTATTTTCTTCTGGGAATGAATTTAATATATCTGCATGTTCCCCTGCATCATTAGGATGTGTGCTTTCATTCTTTCCCACAGTACTACATATGTGTTTCTGGCTATGTAGCTGTATAAGGTGTTTATTGCTACTGAGTCACTGTACATTTCTTTGCTACCATATGCCAGCTGTATGTTTGGATCAGTTAACTCTTTTTTATTCAAATCATTTCCTCTGAAGTCTTCATATGAGGCTGACTGTACTATATCCTCTACAACATTGGAACATGAATTTAAATTATAGCTGTTTATTTGGCCAAACTCCCCTATGCCACTTAGAATGTTGGCTCCAAGTCTGCCATTTGAATCCTTGGTTGTTCTTTCAGTTACTAAGACTTCCATTCCATTCCTCTTTTCAAATTCAACTGTCATGTCATCTTCATTACTTTGAATAGGATTATTATTTTCAAATGTAATGTCAGCTTCATTTTCAATAAGTTTTATATTCTCTAAATCAGTCATTGCAGGATGGAAAGTTTCAGCTTCAGGATTCAAATTAGATGTTTTTCCTAAGGGTATCTGTGCCATATAGCTATTTGAAGAATTAATTGAGTTTGGTGGGATGTTATGTAATTCTGTGAATGATTTCAAAGTATTTACATCTCTAACAACAGTAACCTGTAGGGAATTGAAATTTTGTTTCTCTGTATCTTTCACTAACTCCTGCTTGAGTTTTAGTGACTTTGTCTGCCTTTTACTTTTACGTCCCTGGGCCCACTCTGCACTGAAAAAAGTTCTCCAAGAATGTTTTGACTTGATTTGCACTTTTTTCCTGTGTGGTTACTATACAGTCTTTCTCTAAATCTCTTATCTCAGTTGCTATTTGAGACATGATGTCTTTAACTTCTACATCTAGTTGTTTTACTTGTCTCTGCCTGTCTCTTGATTTATTGCATGTGCTATCACTCACAGATTCACTTTCTTGTACTAAATTTTCACCATTTCTTTTATGTTTCCTATTAATTCTAGCAGTCTCTTTTTCACTATCACTTCTATCTCCATGTACCAAACTGCACACATTATAGGCCTGGCTTCATAACTCTCCTAACCATATCAGAATATTTAGGCTTGGCTCGTGACTTAATAGCCTGTTGCATCTCCTGTCAATCAGTTGCCTGTTGTGTGGATTTTAGCTTACAATGAGAACAGCAAGTGGAATTTTGCTTTCTGTCTCTAACTTGTGTGGTTTTGTTGTTATTTACTTCATATTTCTTTTTCAGAAAACAGTCTTTAGAAACAGGCCTTTCTTATGGCAGAAAAAGCACGGTCTAGTTCCTCTCTGTACTGTTTTTGGTTTGTAAGTAGGTTTTGTGTATGTCCTAATAGTGTGTAGCTTCTTGATTTCCTCAATCTCCTTGTCTCTTTAATTTTTTCTGTTACCTCTAATTTTTCTTTTAAATCTTGCATTTGTTTATGTTGTTCTGAATGATTTTCATGAAGGTAACTTGCAGTTTCACGTAATTCAATCAGACTCACAGTATCATACTTTGGGAAGTAATGTTTTTAAAAATTCTTTAAGTGAGGTGTGCATCCTTTCAAAAACTGTCTTCTCGTGTGACTAGTAGATTCCTCACTATTTGCCTCTAAACCCATAATTGATTCAGCCATTTCAGAGAGAAGATCTATAAATGAAGCTGAATATTCCCCTTTATTTTGCATGAGTTTGTCAAATCTTGCCCATGCATTAGGCTTTGAGCAACAGAGCTTAATAACTTGGAGCAAGTCATTTCCTTAAGTAGGTCATGCTTGTGGGATTTGCAAAATCAAGTTCAACTAGCCAGGTTGTTTTCTGACCTGGTCTTCTCAATGAATTGGTGATGCTCATGGGGACTAAACAGTTCAGACAAGAGAAATTCTACATCTTGGAAGTCTGGGTCAAAGATATGGAAAGCACATTTGAGTTCTTTCTGCATCTTAAAAGGCTGATCGATAAATTTTGGAACCCATTTTTTCAGGGAATCAAGTTCCTGGGATGTAAACTGTCTATGCACTTTTGATTGTAACACATCAGCTATACTTGATAATTTAGTGACCTCCTTTAGTGGAAATTTTTTTTCAGGTTCACTATCAGACTTAGTGTCCTTGTCACTGTCACTTCCCTTTGCATTAACATTTGATTTCTTAACCTTTCTCTCTTTCTCTTTGGGTGCACATCTGTCTGACCATTGTTCTTGTCCTTACTCTGGTCTAGCCCTTTAGCCTTGATAAATTCCTCAAACATTTTCTTAATAACATTTTCCAAGTTAGTATCCACCACCATTATCTGTGTTGCCTTTTGGGAAATTACAAATCTATAGATATTCTTCAAATAGGTCAGAGTCTGTAAAGCTGCCATGGAGATAATGTAAACCTGAGTTAAAATCTGCCAGAATATAGTTTCAGTTTGAAATAGCAACTGGAGTATGAACATGGTGGTGTTGCCAATATAATCCAGAGAATCAAAAATCATGTTGGTCATTTTGCTATAAAGGATGTTATAGACCCAAAATCCAGTAATGGCTGCCAGCACAACAACTCCACAGAGAGTTTTTGTTTTGTTTAAATGTTTTTTTGTTTTCTGCTGTTTCTTAGGGATTGTAAAGTTCAGTCTTTTAGGAGTGCCAATCTGTAACAGATGATATTTGAGGGTATATTTGATAGATACTAGATAACAAATGGATCAGATAGTTATCTTCTTTTTTGCCTAGCCTCCTCCATTTTGTACCTCCCTCTTCAGAAGCCTTTCAGCCTCCCCTCCCACCTTCTTCAGTCTCCCTCAAGTCACTCAGTGTGAGCTGTGAGGTTTCAATGAAATAGTCCTTAATCTTCTTTGTCAAACAAGGAGTTTATTTGGGGAAGACAGGACAAGGGTGGAGGATGGAGGTAAGAGGGGTGGGATATCCCTATTCTCTACAGTGAGCCTTAGGTTGGAGGATATTGAGAGAAATGGCAATTCAGTCACTAGCATGAAACAGAGCTAGTCAGAGAGAGGTATATGGACTATTGTCCTTCTTCTTCTGCCTTCAAATCAGCCAGGCCACCTCCAACTTGATTATCCCAAGTCCCAGAAGTAAACCCAGCTTCTTCCTTCAAATCAGCCAGAAAACCCCAAACCCTTCAGCCAAGTCCCACAAAAGCAGTCACCATTGGCTTGGCTCCAAACTGCTTTTCCCAGTAACATTCCAAATGGAATCTTCATTTGACTGACAGATGACCCATCTCCGGCTTCTGTCCTTTGCATGCATTTTCTTATAATTTCTCTCTTCTCCACACTTCCTAGCTCTGTGACTCAGGACAAGTCACTTAACCTTCATTGCTCAGCTCTTACCACTCTTCTGCCTTGGAACCAATACACAATATTGATTCTAAGATGAATGACATGGATTTTTAAGAAAGAAATTCTTGGTCACTTTGAAGAAAGCAATTTCAGTTGAGTGATTATGATCAAAGGTCAGATACAGATGATTATGATACAAAGGACAGAGGAGTAAGGGGAGAGGAAATAAAAGCAATGAGAATAGACAACTGAGGAGGTAGTAAGAAATAATTTAGGTTTTTTTAAAGATGAGGGAGACTAGGGCACAAGTAAAGATGCAAGGAACCAATGTATAAAAAGAAATTGAAGTTTAAAGAGGGAAGAGATCAATTAGAAAACAATGTTAGAGAAGTTGGCAGGGCATAAAATCAAGGAAATAGAGGTAGACACTGACAAAGAGAAGAGCCATCTCATGATCTGACTCAAGATAAAAAAAAAACATTTTAGTCAAATAAATTTCAAAGGAGTGAGGCTGATGAGTTATGGAACCAAAGGAAGAGTCTGGAAGTAGCAATGGGATAGTCTAACTCCCTGTCCAGGGACAATTGTTGGAGGCATGTGGAAAGCTCCAGTTCAAGCTAGGAAAGATCACCAGGAATGAAGTGGTTGGTCTGGGGGGGAGTTGGGTATTGATAAGAGTAAGTAAATGGAATGAGTGTGAGAGAAACAGGGCCCAGATGAAGGGAAGTTTGTTCCCTATGGCACAGGAATTCTAGAAGACACAGTAGATAAGTAAAGGCAGGGTCAGACTGGGACACAGGACTGAGGTCAGTGGAAATAAGAAAATGGGAGATTGGAGTTGGGAATAGTTTGTTCCTAGATGACCATTGGTTGAGTAACACAAGAACAGGGAGAATAATGAGTGATAGAAGATAGTCATAGGAGGAGGAATGAATGGCAGATGAAAAATAATAGTATTCATAGTTTCAAAGTGTTGTTTGTTGTTGTTTTTGTGGAGGGTGAGAGGCTAGAGCAGGGAAATGGTAAGAGGTAGAGTACCAGTCACCTTACTTATCCCTCTTGGCTAACTGGAGCCAGATGGACAGAGTTACAAATGGATCCTTTGCTTGGCCACAAGGCATGAGCTTGCTATTCCATATGTTTTCTTAAACTTTTTATTACCTCAAATTATTAAAATGCATTTGACTAAACTGCTTGGGAAGACTGTCCTACTTGTCACTTAAAATACATGGCACATCCTGTTCCCAAACAAATGACTCAGCAAATACGAAGAGAATTATTATTAGTACTGACAGGGCCAAAGTAAATAGTAAAAACAAGAGTTACCATATATCCAAATTAAGAAGGTGGATTGTATGACATTTCTGTTCTTCCCAGGCACTAGACCATAAAGCTGGGGGCCCAACTCTGGCCATAGCCAGCAGACACACTCAGTGTAAGAGGTAATATAGTACAGGAAAATGAGGAATGGCTCTAGAGTCAAAGATCTCAGTTGAAATCCCAATTCTGTCCCTTCCTCACTGTCTAATGTTTAAATTCTTTGGGTGTCGGTTTCTTAATCTCAAAACAATAATAATAGTTAGCATTTATACTGGACTTTAAATTTTGCAATATACTTTACAGATGTTATTTTCCCCATTTCACAGTGTTTTAACACTCAGTGTTAAATATATATATATATATATATACGTATATATATATATATATATATATAGTAATGAGATTACTCAACTGTGAGTCAGAAAATGGAGATGGCACTCTGCCATTGAATTGCTGTGGCCCTGGAACCTTGAACTTAGCATTCTTTTCCTCATCTTTCCCAACTGCAAAATGGAATAATAGTTTCTTCTTATGAATAGCAAGGCAAAGATAGGAACTGAACTGTGATTTCATTGGTATAATGAGATCCTGGGTGGAGAAATTCTCTCCACCAGGAAGATGTTGGCACTTTCTCTGAAATTATGGACAGTGCCTAGAGTACTGAGATGTTTAAGAATTTATCCAGGGTCACACAACTTGTATGTTCTAGAGTTAGGACCTGGACTTAGTCTTGGTTTCAAGATGAGAGCTTTAGTTTCCATACTATACTGTCTCTCGTCATAATAAGTGACACTATACTTTGAAGTTTTTATTCACAGGGTAAAAAAAGTAAAGATTTTTTTGAAAATTAAATCACGAACAATCCCCCCCCAAAAAATCAGAGATTATTCTCTTTATACAAGGTTGTAAGATATTAGAAAAGAGAACATTTTCTAAGATTCATAAATGATTAGAAACACATAAAATAATAAAATCATGACTGTGGGAAAGCTTGATTCTCAAACTAAAATAATGAATGAAAGAAGTGTTCAAGGGTTGGTTGTTTATGGTCCTATACTCTGGAGACAAATTCTTTGTATATAACAGATGGTTTTATTTACATAGCGAAAATTCAAACCTAGGGAGCAGCTTTTTTTCTTCTTTTTCAAGTTCACTCATACATACAAGTAAAGGAAATATGTGTATGTGTTATATTCATGGAAAAGGAAACATCAGAGAACAGTCATGGAATCAGAAAGATCTGGATTCAAGTGCTGCCTGGGAACTTCATGCCTATGAGGAAATCATTGAATCCTCCCGGCAACTCTCTAAAGCTTTGCTAGAGGAATTGCTAATTTGCTTTGGTGGAGAGAGATTCCATGCTAGGTGCTCCCTACACTGATAAACTCTCTCTACAGCAGAGAAATACACACATATGTTTATGTCTATGTATATATGCATGTCTATATCTATGTACATAGACGTATATGTGCACATTGTAGGTATTAATATACATGCATAAACATACACATGCAAGTATATTGTTCTGTGTGTGTCTTTCTCTCTGCCTCTCTCTATTTCCCTCTCTCTGTCTGTCTCTGTCTCTCATTCTCTCTCTCTCTCTACACATGTGTTTTATATGCATATTATATACAATATACACACACACACAGTTTTCCCAAAAGTCACAATTGCACAAAGGTTTCTGGGACGTCCCATAGACATATATTGAAGAGGAGGAGGATTTGCTGTCACAGTCAACCCCTGAACTTAGATGATCCTAACTTCACTTTTCCAGGCTGCTTTTAGTAACACTACATAAAAGAGCAATCTTTATGTTATTTTGACTTTCTTTATAGACCATTAAATTGATTCTAATCTTAGAGAGCTCCTAAGTGATTTCTCTCTCCTTCCCCCCCGTCTCATCTAGAAGAGCTTCATGGCTATGAGCAATCTCTGAAATAGACAACATTCCATTCTACCAATATGATCCCCAAATCTTTAAAGATATACATCCCATTTCAAATACACTAAACCAGAAGTTCTTAATCATTTTTCCCATCATCTTTCAATAGTCTGGTAAAGCCTAAAGATCCCTTCTCAGAATATTTTAAAATGTACATCATAAAATAAGTATGAGGCTTTACAAAGGAAACCAAAGTTTAGTAAAAGTAAAGATATCATTTTATTCCATCCAAGCTTACAGATCCAATGAAATCTACCAATGGAGCCCTTGGGAAGAGAAGGTTGGTGGTTACCAGGTTAAGAACATCTATTCCATAAAATCTGACCTCAGATACTTCCTGGTTGTATGATCCTAAGCAAATCATTTAACCCTCATTGCCTAGCCCTTACCATTCTTCTGCCTTGGAAATAACAAAGTAAAGATTAAAGAAAAAATCTGACTCTAAACTTTGTATTCTAAAAAATGCAAATTCAGTGGTCCTTGGTCTACCAGTCTCAAAGTGGCTCATCTCCACTGATTCCCTCTTTGATATTCACATCCAAGACTATCTCCTAAAATAGTGTTAGAGAAAATTTAAAAGAAGTCCCAATCTTCTTTCTATATGAATATTTCAAGCTGCATGCTGTGTAAACTCCTGGCATCAGAACATCCAGATTTAGAGCCCATGGCAAAGATCCAACCCTTCAAGGCTATTTGTGATTACCAGTTCAATTTACAAAGAGAAAAAGAAGCAATGAAAATTGGTAAGATTCTCAAGCTGCCCAAGAAGAGCTCTCACCATGCCTGAAATCTGGTCCTTCTGATAACACTAGCCCCTGATCAAAGATGATACCCAAATGGATAGGCACAACCCATAAAGTCCCTAATTCCAATTGGGGAGATCAAGTGTATGTTGTACTCCCTTCACCATTTAGTTTTTGGAGTCTCGTTCCTTTTCAGATCCAAGGAAAGATGACTTATTTGTCTTTGGCACAAAGATCTCTTGCAAGTGCCCTTTCCTGCTATTGATTAAAATTTCCCCTGTGAATAAATCAATACTAAATTTTTTCCTCTGTAGTTGCATTATTCAGACATAATGAAATCCATTTTCTACCTGGAGAAATTGAATTCTAAAATTAGGCACATGAAGACCCTAATCCCACAGTGGTGACCCACTAGTTTCTTATCCTTTGCCTGTGAATCTTCTTTCTAGTCCTCCTTTCTTTAACATTCTTGTAATTTATTCTCATGCCCTTTCATTATTCCCTGCTCAAAATCCTAAGCATCAATTCCCTATCTTCACTACGGTGCTTCTTCACTAGACCCCTGCTCGATGCTAAAATGTCCAGGATCTAATTTATAGCCCCCAGAAGGCTGAAAAATCCTATAGAAGTGAATCTCACTCACTGGATCCCTGCTCTGTTGTGCTATGCTCAGTCCACCCCTTAGTCCCCTGGGCCTAAAAATATCCCCGCCACTGCCTTAGTTCTCTATTGCTTACCAGGCTATTTTTAAGCATACAAGGCCTTTGGGTCATAGAGCTATATCCAGTAGCCAGGGATCATCTCTGACTTTTGCGTAAACGTCAATGCTAAAGCTTGGGTTTTTGAAGTACTGCATGTCCTCAAAGAAGCTTTTGGTCTTACTCCAAATCGAGGTTTACTCATAATGTAAGATTTGAATCAGACGACATCATTTTAATTTTTCTATACAGAATCTTATCCATTTTCCATTGCCCTAGACAAACAATCTTTGAAGCTAGATGAAATCAGAGAAAAGGATGGAAAACCATATGGGTTCTAACAAAAACGGAAAAGATGAGTCATCCACTTAATCCCTCAATCCAGGACTTGGATGCTGGGATATTTTCAACCTACAGAGGGCAGCAAGTCTTGAAATTTCTTTTAGGAACAAGTGCATGGTAGAGGTGAGTCAAGCTCATTTATTTGAGAGTTATCCTAAGAAGCTAAATTACCTGGTAGGGTTTTGTTTAAACTGAGCTGATGCTAAGATGACTGCAGTCAACTCTACACCCTCCTAGATTCAACTGTGGACAAGAGCTTTGGCTGCTTCTTTGCCAAAATGAAAGCCCTTTAGAGAACATGAAAGTTATTTGATTACATTGTGACTCTACCCAAGCAGTGTTCTTTGGAGGGGCTCTAGGCTCAGTAGAGCATGAATATGGATTCAACGTTTCATATCTGTCTCCGTCCCCTTTAATACTCAACTAGTCAACATTAACTTTGGCAGAATTATTGCAGCAAAATACTTAAAATGATTGTTCATTCCTATGTAAGGATGAACCCAAAGTCCCCTTCAGGCTTTGACTTGCCTTTTCTATATATGAAAATCCAGGAATGTGGTGAGGCAGGTAGAATAGACAATGTCCTTGTGTCCTGGGTTTAGATTTGGGTCTGAGCCTTTTTTCCACTCACTAATCTATATGGGAGTACAAAAGAAACAGCACTAAAAAAAAAAAACAAAACTGGAGAACCCTGAACCACAGCAATTGTTGGAGAAATAGCTTTTACATGGTTTACAATAGAACTTTAAAAGTCTGACTCAGGACACACTAGAGATGCTCACTATGAGCTCAAGCAAGGTCACCCACAGAAACCCTAAGGACAGCGACCATGAAATTTAGGGCAAAGAAAAGGTTATGCCTGGAAGCAGTGGCTAACTGAGAAGAGCATCCTCTCTTCTAAAGAACTTGGTGCTTGGGGCTGAAAATCTCCTGTTACATATAAATTTCTGAGAGTCTGAAAAGAATAAAACAGAATCGTCTTCCTCGCCCAAGACAAGGATGGCTGCTTTTTTAAAAAGAAAAAGCTAAGTTCTAAAAAGACTCTGGCTTGAAAATGAGGGAATAGCAGCATGAGAGAAAATGGCCAAGAATTTCAGCTATGTCTGGGGCTGAAAGATGTATGAAGTTCCACAGGTTCATGCCTACATGGAGCTATAAGTAATAATAATCAATGCCCAACAGACCAGGATCTAGCAGAGATTATGTGCCCTACAGGGACTACTTATCCTAGGAGAAGTATCCAGCATAGACCCTGCCTCCAGAAGAGATTATGTGCCCAACAGAGAAGTATTCCATGGGGGATAAAGAACCAGAATGACAATGGAAACAATATCACTATAACCTCACTCAGAGACATCAGTGGCCCTGAAGCATCAGAGGTGTGAGTGGTCCCTTCACACATATGTGCTATAGCCCATGTGTTTGTTCTCCATGTGTCTCATCCACAGAAATCACATGATTATCTCATCTCAATAGATGCAGAAATAGCCTTTGACAAAATACAACACCCATTCCTATTGAAAACACTAGAAAGTATAGGAATAGAAGGGCCTTTCCTAAAAATAATAAACAGTATATATCTAAAACCATCAGCAACCATCATCTGCAATGGGGATAAACTAGAAGCTTTCCCAATACGATCAGGAATGAAACAAGGATGCCCATTATCACCTCTACTATTTAACATTGTACTAGAAACACTAGCTGTAAAAATGAGAGAAGAAAAAGAAACTGAAGGCATTAAAATAGGCAATGAGGAGACCAAGTTATCACTCTTTGCGGATGATAAAGAGTCCTAGAGAATCAACTAAAAAGCTAGTAGAAATAATCAACAACTTTAACAAAGTTTCAGGATACAAAATGAACCCACATAAGTCATCAGCATTTCTATATATCTCCAAAACATCTCAGCAGCAAGAATTAGAAAGAGAAATTCCATTTAAAATCACCCTAGACAATATAAAATACTTCAGAATCTATCTGCCAAGACAAACACAGGAACTATATGCACACAACTACAAAACACTCTCCACACAATTAAAACTAGATCTAAATAATTGAAAAAAAACATTAATTACTCATGAGTTGGACAAGTTAACATAAGAAAAATGACAATCCTACCCAAATTTATTTACTTATTCAGTGCCATACCCATTGAACTACCAAAAAACTTTTTTACTTAATTAGAAAAAAAAAACACAACAAAGTCCATTTGGAAGAACAAAAGATCAAGGATATCCAAGGAAATCATGGAAAAAAGGATGTGAAAGAAGGTGGCCTTGCAGTACCAGATCTCAAACTATACTATAAAGCAGTGGTCATCAAAACAATTTGGTACTGGCTAAGAGACAGAAAGGAGGATCAAATAGACTTGGGGTAAGTGACCTCAGCAAGAGAGTCTATGATAAACCCAAAGATCCCAGCTTTTGGGACAAAAATCCACTATTTGATAAAAACTGATGGGAAAATTGGAAGACAGTAGGGGAGAGATTGGGTTTGGACCAATATCTCACACCCTACACCAAGATAAACTCAGAATAGGTAAATGACTTGAATATAAAGAAGAAAATTATAAGCAAATTAGGTGAACACAGAATAGCATACATGTCAGATCTTTGGGAAAGGAAAGATTTTAAGACCAAGCAAGAATTAGAAAAAATTACAAAATGTAAAATCAATAATTTTGATTACAACAAATTAAAAAGGTTTTATACAAACAAAACCAATGCAGCCAAATTTAGAAGGGAAGCAACAAATTGGGAAACAATTTTCATAACAAAAACCTCTGACAAAGGTCTAATTACTCAAATTTATAAAGAGCTAAACCAATTGTACAAAAAATCAAGCCATTCTCCAATTGAATAATGGGCAAGGGACATGAATAGGCAATTTTCATTGAAAGAAATCAAAACTATTAATAAGCACATGAAAAAGTGTTCTAAATCTCTTATAATCAGAGAAATGCAAATCAAAACAACTCTGAGGTATCACCTCACACCTAGCAGATTGGCTAACATGACAAAGGAAAGTAATGAATGCTGGAGGGGATGTGGCAATGTGGGGACATTAATACATTGATAGTGGAATTGTGAATTCTGGAGGGCAATTTGGAACTGTGCCCAAAGAGCACTAAAAGACTGTCTGCCCTTGATCCAGCCATAGCACTCCTGGGTTTGTACCTTAAGGAGATAATAAGGAAAAAGACATGTACAAGAATATTCATAGCTGCACTCTTTGTGGTGGCAAAACATTGGATAATGAGGGGATGCCCTTCAATTGGGGAATGTCTGAACAAATTGTGCTATATGTTAGTGGTGGGATACTATTGTGCTCAAAGAAACAATAAAGTGGAGGAATTCCATGGGAACTGGAATGACCTCCAGGAATTGATGTAGAGAAAAAGAAGCAGAACCAAGATAACATTGTACACAGAGACGGATACACTGTGGTAAAATCAAATGTAATGGACTCCTCCATTGGTGGTAATGCTGTGATCCTGAACAACTTGAAGTGGTCAAAGGAATATGGTTGGGGATGTAGACTCTAATTGAACATCCTCATGCAAACACCAACAACATGGAAATAGGTTTTGATCAAGGACACATGCAATACCCAGTGAAATTGAGTACTGGGTACAGGAAGGGAGGGAAATAATATGATTCTTGTAGCCAAGGAATAATGTTCTAAATTGACTAATTAAATAAAATTTTAAAAAAAGAATCGATACTAAATATCAGTTCCTAGGCAGAAGAGTAGCAAACTCTGGGCAACTGGGGTTAAGTTATTTGCTCAGGGTCATACAGGTAGGAAGTGTCCAAGGCCAAACTTGAACTCAGGACTTTCTATCTACAGACCTGGCTCTATATTCACTGATCTACCTAACTGTTTCTGGTACTCATAATTTTTGCATAACAGTTATTGAGATCAGCACAACTACCAAGTTAGCATGAATAATTATATTCTTCCCTCACCATTAATTTTTTCCCAACTCTCGCGTGCCCTCCTCAGTCTTCAGTAATACCTCCAGAATATTTAAGGGTTGTTGAGTGCTACTTACCCAGGTCATTTTTGGGGGCTACTTGACTCAAGCACAAAAATTTCTAGTAATGACACTGTATTAACTACTTCATTGATTTGCTTACCAAAAGCTAGCTCTAGAAGACCAAACCTCCTTTAATCATTTTGACTGGTTATTTTCACTTCAAACTCACTGAGTAGAATGTGAGAAGAGGTTTCTCCACAAATTAAGGTTATTTTACTTTGCTGATAGACTTTTCCCTCAGTATGGTGGAAGAGAAGGGCAGGGAAACTGGCTAAATATAAAAACCTCTCTTCTTCAAATTTCAGCTGCCATTTTGAACATCTTTGGTGCATCCACAGTGTGTTATAATACTAGAATATAAACTGCATATGGATAGTTATTGATAAATCTTCTTCAGTCCCATCCAACTCTTTGTGACTCCTTTTTGGGGTTTTCTTGGCAGAGATATTGGAGTAGTTTGTCATTTCCTTCTCCAGTTGATTTTATAGATGAGGATCCGAGGTCAACATGGTTAAGTAACTTGACCAGAGTCACACAGCTAGTGGTAATTCACCATGAATCAGTGTAGAGAAAGTGAGAAAGTGAAGGGAAGTAAGAATAGGCGTGTCCTCATAGTTCCTAACTGCATTCATTAGCCCAAAGGACTGTTGATCAACACCTGTTCCTTCTATCCATCTAATATAACTCATTTCCCAATGTAATCCTTTACATTAGAGGTTCTTCATTTTTGTGGGTTATGGACCCTTTTGATAATCTGACAAATCATAATTTGTGGACCCCTTCTAAGAATCATGGAGCTTCTATGCCTAGAATAAAACGCAAATGATTAAAAAGAACCCAATTAGAGTAAAAACAAAGATGTTTTCCCCACCCTAGTTCAAGACTTACTGAAATTCAAGGAGATCCCTTGTGGGCTGTAGACAACTGTTTGAGGAATACTGCTCTAAAGTCAACTAAAGGAAAAGACTATTAGCTGGAAAAGATAGTAATGAGCTTCTTGGAGCATTCCTTTTCCTTGGCCTCTCCCCTCATCTCTCTCAAAGGACACATATAGACTGCTAGTCTTGGGAGTCAGGAAGATCTGAGTTAATATTTTCCTTTAGTAACTCACTATGCGTGACTCTGAACCAGTCATTTAATCTTTCAGGCTCAGTTTCCTCATTTGTAATGTGTTGAGAGGAATCTTATTCCCTCCCCCTCCTGAGTTGCTGACCAGTTCATTCACATTCTTTACATGCCAGAGTTGTGTCCATGAATGTCTGTGAACATCAATAAAAGAGAATGGGCAGAGTCCACCAGGGGTCTTTTGGCACTGACGTGGGGCTGGAGCAAAGAGGTGAGGGAGAATGGAAGATTCTTGCAGGTTAGGCAACATGTGGTCAGAACTTAGAGTAAGGAAGAGACTTTAAATCTATGCTTATCTACCTTTTTATTAATAAACCTTATGAAAAATAATATTTGGTAGATATATTAATTTTAAATTTAACAGTAAGATGGAGATAATAAAGTGCCCCAGGAATGGTGTGAAAATCAAATGAGAACATAGATAAAGCACTTTGAAAAACTTTAAGTACTAGAAAAACACTAGGTATCATCATCATTATCATTATGGAGCTACCCATAATCAGAAGATAATGAAAAATACATGAACAAAAAAGTGAGACAAGAAGGCTAGCAAATTTGTGGAGGGAAAAAAATGAGGAGATGGGAAGTTTGGAAAGGGATAGGAACTTGAGCAACAGACAGAAGAAAGAATCCAAATGAGGCAAAAGAAGAGAAGTGGAAGTTATTTCAGGGCATAGAAAACTGGACGATGGAGAAGGGGATACAACATCCTATGAATGATGTTCAAAGATCTTCTGGTCCTGTCTTCAACTTTCCCTTCAGATTTTCTTTTTCAAGCTATAATAATCTGAAAGTGAGAAGGCAATGGTAGCTAAGTGGCACTGTGGTTACAGAACTTAACTTGGACTCAGGAAGACACAAGTTCAAATCCAGCCTTGGGCACATACTAGTTATATGACCCTGGGAAAGTCATCCAAACTCTGTTTAACTCAGTTCCTTCATCTGTAAAATGTGGATAGTAATAGCATTGACTTCCCAGAATTGTTGGAAGGATCAAATTAAATAAGATTTGTAAACATTTGCAAACTTGAATGTATTGCATAAATATTAAATATTTTAAATATAATTTTATTTTTTAAATAAAAATCATGGTTACATGATTCATAATATTAAATATTGATTGAAATGTTCATGATCATGATGACAAATTCTCTTTTGTCTCCAGCAATAGCTTTGACAAAGACATGACTACTGGCTACCACAGTACATGAACACATCTCTGATTGCCTCTCTCACAAAACTAACACAGGACAATAAAAGACCTGCCCAAAATATCTTCAGTTGGCTGTTGAGAACCAACATAGAGAGCAAAGATAACAAAAAGACTGGCTTTATGAGCTTAGTCATTATTATAAACTTTTTTTCCTTACTGTAACTCCTTAAATTCTTTAATGGACTTCAATAGTACAAGAAATTCTTTTAGATTTCCATTTTTTTAAATTCAAATACACTATTTTATCTCAGAAAATGATGTTCTTAATTAACTATTCAAGTCTCGATTCCTCCTGTGAAAGAATTTGCAGAATAAATCTCTTTTGATCATAGAAAACAAATTGAGACAATTTTCTAGAAAATTTTGCCATCATCTTTACATTTGTTCATTATGCATTGTGCATTTATTCAATAGATCTACAGCCAAACTTCCATTTTTAAATTAGCTTTTGTGCTGAATTTTTCTCTGACTCAGCAGACTGGCAAGCAATGATGATTAAATTATCATTGTAATAAAACTTTTTTTACCCAGTAGTTAGTCCAATTTTTTCCCTTTTCTCATTATTTTGCTTTTTTTCATTTATTCATTCAGTGAAAAAATGTTTGCTGAGTACATACTAGGTAAGAAAGCACTGTGCTAAGAATTAGGAGTTGGGAATATAAAGACAATTAGATCTATAAGATTGTCTTTTCAATGGTATGCTACTAATACAGATTGCAATTTTTCTCTTTTCAAAAATTCAGTTCTTTTCAATATTCAAAAGTCTATTTTCTCTCCCTCTTTTTTTCTCTCCACCTCTACTGAAAAAAATACTGATTGCTGATGGATCAATTTATTTCCTAACCTCCTTCCTCCCTCACTCCCTCCCTTTTCCAACCCTCTCCACCCAGTTCTTCTTGAAGTCTTTGGCTCCTTCCCTCTCCACTTGAACAAAATACAAAGATATTCTTTTTCTTGACTTTTTGCAAGTCAAGGGGTTTATTAGAATAACAGGATGGGAAACTGAGGTAAGAGGGATGAGGATTTCCCTAATCTAAATGAGATAAAATTGAGGATTTGGGGAGTCACAAGTGTGACTCTTAGTTAGGAAGGTGGAGGACAACAGCCTTTTAAGATCTTCTTTCTTCTTCTTCACAAGAAATCAGTAAGGTCTCTCAGCTTAACCCCAGAAAGAAACAAAGTTCAAAGTCTCTAAGTTTTCTCCTGGCCAGCTCAACTCTCAAACAGATCACCTACTCAAAAGCTCCTCCCCTGGTCAGCTTCCACTGCTCAGAGCCAGAGAAACCCCAAAAACAAAATCAGCCTCACAAAGGTCTTTCAGCCAGGTTTAAACCTCCAGGGAAAGAGTGTGACTTCCAGTCAGAGACACAGAGACCAAAAGTCAAGTTTCTCTTCTCAGTGTGGCCAGCAAACCCCCAACTGCCACTCCTAAGAACACTCCTGGTTCTTGCATCTTGGTCCACAAGTCCTGCAAAACCTCTCTCTCTTCATGTCTCTACCACACTAGGCAAATCTCTTAACCTTGATTGCCTAGCCCTGACTACTTTTCTGCCTTTGAACCAATACTTCAGTATTGATTTTTAGACAGACAATAAGGGGTTTTCTTAAGGGTGCACAGTTTTTCTTTCTTTTTAAAAAAGGATTTATTTTTCTTAAAATTCCTAGGTATTTCCCTCCCTCTCTCTCCTCCCCACACTAGAGAAGGCATCATTTGACCAAAAGATCTATCTATCGATCTATCAATATGTCAATAGATAGATACAGATATAACTATGTCTTTGTTGTTCCTATTTATCACTTCTTTCTCTGGAGATGAACATAAACAAGCTATTCTTCAAATGATGTTTCTGTTTCTGATGTTTGGCTCTGCTTCATAATTTCATATTGGTCTTTGTATTTTTTTCAAATGAACCTGTTCATCATTCCTTATGATGCCATAGTATTCCTTTACAATCATATCCTGCAATGGCTACACAGTTTTTGAAATTTGATTGAGCTTAAGATTTAACTCTTCAGTTCTGAAGTTGGATCAGGGTCCATCTGTGTCGTCTACCCAAGATACTTATAAAAATGGACAACTCCATGGGCATGCCACCCAACCAAATGCAATAATATGAACAATATTCTTTATTTATTCATTTTTTTCTAGTTTGGATGGGCTTGCCTATCTTTTTAAATAATCGTGAATGTCTTTCACCAGATGGAGTACCTCGAAAGACCTTTCTGGGAACCGAGAACTCCTATTTTATTCAGACCCTGCTCAAAACATTTTCCACAATGTTGAAGGTAAAAACTTTTAGCAAACATATATTTCTTTGGGTTTTTTGCCTTGTTTTTGCATTGACGTTCAACAAATTGTCAAGAATTCTCATCCTGGTCTTATCTGTCAGGAACTATTGTATAACAATATTTTGTAATGTTTTTAAATTATGAACTTAAACATCAACAAACTTGAATATTTCAATATACTCAGAGCAGAAAAGCTGACCTGTATATTAAACAGAATGTACATATTATTTGTTTTTCTTAATATGTATAAAATTTAATATAGCAACAAAATGGCCTAGCTCATCTGTGTCATCCTGGACTTCCTTCTGAGTTCTTCTATTGGTCATTTTCTAAATGTTTCATTTGTACTCTTCCCTTTAGGATCTTAACATAGTGCTCTGCCTAGAAAATTTTTAAAGATCAACACCAAAATACAAGGGGATCTCATGTTCTCTAGACCTATCACCCACACTCAACAAATTTTTAACTACCTACTATGTTCCAAGAATTGTCTTTGGAGATACAAGGACAAAAAGGAAGCTAATCTTGTCCTGAAAGGAGCTTACATCCTACTGAGGTGATACAATATATGTGTATATGCAAATATATGTATGTATGTGTATATATGTATATGTTCATATGAAATACAAATACATGCAATAGGTAGAATGTATTTGTGTTCATGTATGTTATATACTTATATGTATATAGTATATATTTTTGTTTTATATATTTATGAAGATATTTTATAAATATGTAAAGGTATACACATATGTGAGTATATACATATACATGTATATAAATATACATACACATATATGTAACTACAAAATAAGCAGAGAAAACAAAGGACCCTCAGTCATTTATGCAACTTGTAAAGATGCAATACATTATAAAAGCTCATCTTCAAACACTTTCCTAAAGAAATTAGATTTTCCTCAATGATTCATTTGAAACCTTCAATAGTATAGGGACCCTTTTCAAAGTTCTGGATTGAATTCTTGTTTGTTTGTACTTTTTTATATGAAGACTGATTTCTTATGTCTTCCTATGGAGAGACCCTATTAAAGATCCATCTTAATGATTTATTTTGGCCTGGGTTTGACCCTGGTCCAGTTTATAGGGTCACGAAAGCCTTACCCCAGGGTTGTGGAAATGAAAATGGAAAGGAAATGGAAGTTATATGAAGTTGTTGAGTTTCTTTGTTAAGAGGCATCCCATGAGATGAATGAGTCAGCCAGTGCTCTGAGCAATAGGCCCTTTTTCCTTGGTTTCAGGGAAGACCTTATAACTTAACTAGCTGGGTACACTTGAGGAAAGGGCAGATGAATGTGAAGGCAATAAGATAAAGGCACCGGTATAAAATCAATAGGGGCCACAGTTTCTTCATTTGTAAAATAATGAGTTTGGTAATCCAATGAAACTATTAACCCCACACTAGGGCTAGTACTGATACCTCCAATCTGATTCAAGTCTAGGAAGGGTAGGATAGCTGAAGGGAGCTCAAAAGCCATTTAGACCAAATCCCTCATTTTACAGATAAGGAAACTGAGGTCCCTGGGAAGTCCAATTACTTGCCTCCTTTTCAGGGAAAGGTAATAATAATTAATAAGTAATAAGCATCAACAGTGGGATTTGATGTCATGTCATGCCCTCTATGACTCCATAGTTACTTCAGGGGCAAACACTAAGACAAGAAAATCAGGGATGTCATCAGTGAACCTCTAAGTCTGTGGTCTTCAGCCAGTGACCAGAGGAGGGAGGTCATTATGGTTTTACAAAAGACTATGCTGCCACAACCTAGCAAATGGTCACATCAAGCTCTCTTGGGAAACCTTGAATCCATCTTCAGTTCTTCCTTCAAGAAAATGTAGCCAATATCTTGGTCAGGGAAATCCAAGATCGGGGCATTCCCAGGGTCAGGCATCACAGGCATATTATAGACAGAGTGGAGTCCTGTCCAGGTAGTTCTGATTAGTTCCCCCCTTCCAACATCAGACTGGAAAGCTGTCAATCAACAATGCAATTGGAAGTTTCCAAATCTACGTAGTCGTTTCATTCTGCCCGGACACTTCCAAAGCATCCTATGAGTATCTCCCATCATCTACATAAAGCCTGATCTGTACTCCTTTCAACCCTCCACTTCCCACAAGGCGCTGTTCTCTCACCAGACGCATCCAGCCCACTCCCGGTTCCTCTGCTTCTGTTTGCACATTCTAAACAACTTCTAAGCATTTGCAGAATATAATTTCTCCTTTCGCTAAGGCTAAGCAGGAATATAGCCCTTAAAACTATCTCTGTGTAGAGCCTGGGACTGAAAATCACCCTGAAGGGTTCCTCGGCGAGCTCCTTCCAGGCCATTGCCCGAGTCAAAGTTACTAATCATCTCCCCAAGTAAGGACAAACACATACAAGCATCGGTCCATGGTTTGGGCTGCTGTTTATTCGTGTCCCCCTCTTTGTGACCTCATTTGGGGTTTTCTTCACAGAGATCTATTGGAATGGTTTGCCATTTCCTTCTCCAACTCATTTTACAGAAACTGAAGCAAGCAGGATTAAGTGGCTTGCCCGGAGTCACACAGGTAGTGTCTGAGGCTGGATTTGAACTAGCAATGAATCTGCCAGACTCCAGACCCAGCACTTTCTTCACTTGCCACCTACTATAGTTCCACGGAGACTCTGAAGGAAGAGTATTATTTAAGTCAAGAAGCCTGTCTATTGATCTGTGTGTGCAGAGGAATTTATCAACGTTTCCTGCAATCTTCTGGCTAGCAGAAGAGGATCCGGTTTAACTGCTTATAGATTAATAACTATTTGGATCCTAAAATAGCTTTCTCGATTCAAAGGTTGTTGCCAAGTCAACGAAATGGAGAAAATAGAGCCCAACGCGCCCTCTGCTTTCTTGTTTCGCCTTATTAGGGTTGAAGAGAGGCTCGGCGGGACCTTAGAAAGTACCCTTCTGAATATCCGGTGGTCATTTTCAGGGGCTGGAGCTCCTCACAGGATATTGTTAGGATTTTGCTGTCGTCGCTCTCTCCCGGGGAGATGCTGCGCGGGGGCGAGAGCTGTTTCCTGCTGAGCGCTGCAGCGAAACAGGAAAAAGGCTTTGGCCAGATAAGGCAGCAAATGGGAGGAGGTTTCAAGTAATGCCCCAACCATCATCCGGGGGCGCGTTTCTAAACATGTAAATGCCCAGAAAGACGGACGCTGGCTCCTGAGTGAGACTGTCAATGATTTTCGTATTTGTACATAATAATTACCTAACGGGAAGAGAATGTTCACTTCAAAGATCATCGAATATCAAAGAGCAGGTGGAACAGTGGGTAGAGAGCCTGTTTCTTATACGTTACGTAGTGGCTCAGCAGTCCTGAGCAAGCGCTTCTCCTCAGGGCTGAAACTGGAACTTGCCCAGCACACAGACACTTTTCTGCCTTGGTAGGGGTAGTTTCTTCATTAGCAGCTAGGAACAATGGTTGTAGTGGACACTTATATGGTGATTTTAGGCAGCGTTCTAAAAGCTTTAAAATTATTTGTCTCATCCTCACTATAACTCTGGGAGGTCAAAGCTCTTATTACCCCCATTTTACAGAAGGAAAAAAGGAGGCACGAAGAGCTAAAGTTAAGTACCTTACCTAAAGTCACGGCTTATTAAGTGTCTGGGGCTGGGAACTCAAGTCTTCCTGAATCCAGCTCCAGTGCCCTATTCATGTCATCTAACTGCTGATATGGTTCAAAATTAATAATAATAATAATAACAACTTCAGATATTTTCAGAAAGAGTGCTTACAACAATAGAAACTGGCTAGAGTAGGAAGAAATAGAATTTCTAAATAAACCAATTTTAGGGGGAAAAATTGAATAGGCCATAAGTGAACTTCCCTTTAAAAAAATGACCAGGACCAGATGGATTCACAAGTGAATTCTGCCAAACATTTACATTTAATGATCAACTAATTGCAGTAATAAATAAATAAATTATTTTAAATAATAGGTAAAGAGGAAGGTTTACCAAACTCCCCTCATGAAACAAATATGGTACTGATACCTGAACCAAGAAGAGCAAAAACAAGAAAGAAAATTATAGCCCAATTTCATTAATGACTATGGATGCAAAAATCCAAAATAAAATGCTAGATAGGACAACAGTACATCACAAAGATACATTGTGACCAAACAGATTTAAGCTAGAAATGCAGAGAGTTTAATAAAAGTGAAACTATTAACATAATTGATTATATTGATAACACGAGTAATAAAAATAATATAATTCTATCAAAAGATCCAGAAAAAACCCCATCATGAAATATAACATTCATTCTTATTAAAAACACTAGAAAGCCTATGCTTAACTAATTTTTTTTCTAAAAATGATGAAGAATCTACCTAAAACCATCAGCAAGTATTATCTCTAATGGAGTGAAGCTGGAATTCTTCCCAATCAGATCAGGAATGAAATTAAGATGTCCATTATAACCAAAATTGTTATTTAACATAGTAATGGAAAAGTTAGCAGTAGCAATAAGAGAAGAAAAATAAACTGAAGAAATCCTGAAGATATGATGCTATACATAGAAAATTTTAAAAGATTCAACTAAATAGCTGGAACTATCAATAATTTTAGGAAAGTAGCAGGATATTAAATAAAACTATATAAATCACAAACATTTTATATATTACTAACAAAATCCTACAAGAAGAGATAGAGATACTTCATTTAAAATTACCTCAGGTTGAATAAAATATCTTGAAGTATACCTGCCAAAACAAACAGAGGAACTACACTAGCATAACTATAAAACACTTTTTACACAAAGTCGGATCAAAATGATTGGAGGATAATTCATTGTTCATAGATGGGCAGAGTCAACATAACTAAAATGACATTCCTACCTAAATTAATACACTTATTCAATGCCATCCAATAAAATCAAACTGAAGAATCCTGATGATATGATCAAATTACCAAAAAATTATCTTACTGAGGTTGAAAAAATAAAATTCACTTGGAAGAACAAAACCTCAAGAATAGCCAAAGAATTAATGGGGGGCGGGGGAACATAAAAGAAGGAGAGCTGGCAGTCCAGATTTGAAACTGTATTACAAAGCAGTAATTATCAAAATTATACATAACTACCTAAAAATAGAAAGGTAGATCAGTGGAACAAAACTGATATTCAACAAACAGTAGTAAAAGATTGTAGTAACCTGGTATTTAATGAACTCAATATTTGATGAAGTCTCTTAAGTCCCTGGGTCTCTTTTTTCTCATCTTTAAAATGAGATTAGATTGGAGGGTTTCTAGGGTACCTTCCAGCTCCAGAATTATGATCTTATGTTACCTGACTATATTTTTGTTGGCTATTAAGTAGAATTATATAAATATTATATATATATATATATATATATATATAAAGTAGAATTTCAAAGTAGCAAGACGACATTTTCTTAATTGCAAGTTGAAATCTATTTCTTTCTTGAGAGATTTGGAAGGAAATGTCATGTACAAGAAAGAGGACCAGGTTCCAAGTCAGAGGGTCTGGATTCCCCTGGTTTCTGTGTGACTTTACCCAAATCATGTGGCCTTAGTTCTTTCCTCTGTTAAATGAGCAGCTGGCACGAAGATAAATTATCTTTAAGCTCCCTTCTAGCTCTAAACTTATCATCCAGTCTAAGTATAAACAAAAGTATTAGAAAATGTGAAGTATGAAAGAGTCATAACTATTAACATGATTAGCTTTTGAGAATGTTCTCTGCCTGACAGGCCACCACGTTCCAGTCCCTGCAGCCCTGGCCAGACCTTTGGCTTTTGTTCAATGGAATTCTAAGCACAGATGATATAAAACAACAGGTAATGGTAGGTAAAAGCCTTTGTCTTACTTGCTAAGCAAGGGTCAGCCCTAGTTTTTTTTTTTTTCAGAAATTAAATGGAAAATACAAAATTGATAGCAAACAATAACAAAAATAACTATTGTTGTCATCAGGATAGAGTGCTAAGTAACTCTTTTATAACTGTACATCAGCTCTCTGCAATTGCCTTAACATGGAATTTAAGCAACTTGCCCAAGGTCACACAGTAAGTTAGTACTCATGGGAGAATGTGAATTTAGGTCTTTCTAATGGCAAACTCAGCACTATCCACTAGGCTTCCTTTCCTCTGCTAGTTGGTACAATAAAAAATAGTATCACAGAGGAGAAAACAGCATTTCTTAAACAGTCATCTTCTTCATGCAAAATCCTAAAGGAGATGAGAGGAGCTGGGATGAGGAGATTTTTCTCAGTCCCTGAAATGTCCCTGGTTGCTCTGCAAATCAATTTGGGAACAGGACTGAAAAGGTCTGCAACAAGCTTTTGAAGCTTGTCCTGCTTCATACAAGCAACCCCAAATACCCTACAGTTTGTTGAATTGAATTTAAAATATTTTAATGGTTGTGTTTATTAACAGAAGTTAGAATAAAATTACTATCTTAAAAATTGAATTTTAAGGGAGAAAAACAATAATAAATTAACAGGCAGAAAAGTAGAAGAAAGGTACATGAGCAGCCATCAGTCATATGATTCACAGAAGAGAGGTTCCTTTCTCAAAAACAGTGTCACCAAGACTGGAATGGAGAGAGCTATGGAGGAGATTAGGGTAAACTATGGCAATGAAAGGTGCAGCCAGGTAGCACAGTGGATAGAGTGCTAGGCTTTGAATCAGGAAGATATGAGTTCAAATTCAGTCTCACACCCTTACTATCTGTGTGACCCTGGATCAGTGACTTAACTAACTCTGCTTCAGTTTCCTCATCTGTAAAATTAGCTGGAGAAGAAAACAGCAAATTATTCCAGTATCTTTGCCAAGATGACCCCAAATGGGGTCACAAAGAGACACAACTGAAATGACTCACTAACAACAATATGACAATGATTTGAATAGTAGGAGAGGAATATAATACAATCAGATCTCAACCTTTCTGAGTCCCAAATTCAGCAGTAATCAGAAGCAAACTTATGTCCCTAAACATAGATTAAAAAGACAAAATCAAAGACTTGAATTTTAATAACAAACTTCAAAAAAATTCAAATTAATATCAAAAAGCAGACTTTTATAAGGAAGAAAGGATTTGAGCAGATGAGGTGGGTCTGCAAGGAGATGCAGATGCAGGGAAAAGATTCTAGAATGTGGGGAAGTGAGACAGTAAACTGAGGTTTTTCTCTAGTTTGACCTAGAGGGACTGGCTGCTTTCCCTTAGTGGCTGTTTCAACCTTGTCTTTCCCATCCTACCTGCTTACATGCTGGCTTTCTGGTGTGATCCTGAACCATCTAGGCCATCTGTCTATAAGATTAGGTCTGGGCTCCTTCTGGATCCAGCCAGGACCCCTCCCTGGGTCCTATCCTGCCAAACTGCCAAAACTCACGACCTCTATTACCTTCCTAAGGTGTGTGGTTAGGGTAAGTTTAGGTTTATATCTAATAGGAACTGGGGTCTTTAGACAGATAGGCAAGGATTAGGTTAGCTCAGAATCTGTGAAGACTCTCAGTGATGAGACATTTAGATCTGGGGGAGGTTTAGGTAGTTGTTATTAGCTTAGAATTATCCAAATTCCCTTTTTACCTTCCTTGCTATATAGTGGTCTGTGTTTGTTACCTCAGAACAGGCTCTGCCTGGACTGGGTCTGTTAGTTTGTCAACTCACCGTCAGCCTACTGACACAGGTTCTGTTTGTCTTCCCAAATCAGTTACATCTTCTGATACTGGCCCTCGGAACCATCTAATCCCATCCTCAAACCACCCTCTATTACAAAACACAAAGAAGGAAACTGTGACATAAAAGGAGAGATCTATAAAATAGAAAATTAAGGAAATGGTCTGCTATAAAATACTGCTTATGAAAGTCTATTTATTTTTTATTAAAATTCAAAAGAACAAAGATTCTCTTAATCAGATAAATATTGTTCTCCATTTTAAGTGGAAAATTAGGAATAAAGGCTGGTCTTTGAAGATGTTTTCTCAATCAACTTTTTAGTCCTATAAGGTCCAAGATTTTTTTCCATTCTTTTGGTCTCTTCTTCAGACATTTTGTGAACTGATACCTCAATACATTACTTATTATTTCTCCTGCAACACAGATTTCCTGGATGTACATTTGACGTAATGTAACTTTTTTCTCTATCTTTGTTCTCTTATAAACTCAAGTGACTCAACAAAAATTAGCCAATATATTAAGTAAATTTAATGATATATAAACAGATAAAATAACCTTGTAAGCCATCATTTCCAGGTCACTAACAAAATGCAAAAGAAAAAGAAAAATCATTTGCAAAAATGTCAAAATGTGTCAATGACTTGAGAATTAACCTAACAAGATTGGCACAAAACCCATGTAAACACATTTATTTCTTTGTTTACTTGCTTGTTGATTTTGGAGCAGACTTCTTAATTAAATGGTGAAGAACTTAACTGTACCACTGAAAATCAGCTTCTCTAAAGAACTATTGGGATCATAGTCTAAATGACTTCATAAGGGTAACATAGAGAAGAGACAGAAGACACTTTGAAATGAGATCTTCCTGATTCCAAAGCTAGTTCAAATTCAAGAATCACTATGCTACACTGCTTGTTGTGGGAAGCTATATAATTGTTGGGATGGAAATAGTGAAAGAATTAGATACTTGGAGAGATACAATATATTTGACCATGCCAATATTGCATGATAAAAGATGGCACTATGACTAAGATTAATCATTTTAATTCAATAGCAAACTATTTCATGTTATAAGAAAAAAATTAATTATATGAAGAAAAATATAAAAGAATATCTAAAGAAATATACTAAAAAAAGACCCGGATTCCTATCACCATATCCCAATTTATATTATAAAGTAGCTATTATCAAAATTCTCTCATATTGGGCTAAAAAATTAGAGTATAAGGGGCAGCCAAGTAGCCCAATGGATAGATTGCTAAACCTGGAATTGGGAAGATCTGGATTCAGATCCTTCCTAGCTGTGTGACCCCAACCAAGTCATTTAACCCTGGCCCTTGCCAGTCTTCTGTTAGAACTAACATTAGACTTATATAAGTTAAGGTTTTTTAAAAGGACTACATCTGATTGGTGTTGAGTTCTGGATGACACTTTTAAGGAGAATATTGATAGAATGAAGATCTAAGGAGGGCAATTAGGATGGTGAAATCTTGAGTTCATGGCAAGCAAAGATCATTTGAAGAAGCTGGAGAATTTTGACCTACAGAGGAGAAAACATTGGGGAGCACTTTATCTGGGGAAAAGAGGTAAGGGGCTTCTGGGGAAAAATATTTACCCTAAATATTTCTGATTAAAATCTAGGAGGAAAAGATAAATTTCTAAGAGAATTCTCTATTCTCCAATGAAAAAAGTGCAAAGGATATGAACCAGTAGTACTGAAAGAAGAAATACAAATTATCATTAGGAACCAAAAAAGTTTAAATATTCCAAGAGTCCGAGATATCCAAATTAAAACAACTTTGAAATGCCTTCTTACATTCATCCCATTGGCAAAAATATTTATAAATCATAACATTCAATGCTAGAGAAGCTGTGGAGAAACAGATATCCTATTATACTGCTAATGAATTTGTGAATTGTCGCAACCTCTTTGTCCAAGTAATACAGTATTGTATATTAACAGCTACAAAGCAGTTCGTATCCTTTGACCCAATAATCCCACTGTTCAGAATGTAAAGATGTATTGAAAAAGGAAGAAAAAAGACCTATCTGTATTTGTAGTATAAAGAACTAGAAAGAATTCGTGTTTTGAGCAACTGAGAAATGGCTGAACAAATAATCGTACATGAATGAAAATGAGAGCATCAGAAATGATAAAGAATTCAAAGATATAGGAAAACATCAAATGATGCTGAGTTAAGAAAATAGAATTGGAAAAATCATGGTTCTATTTTGTTATATTTGAAATATTTTGGTGGTTAATAGCTTCAGATTTTAAATTTTTTCTATAGCTCACTCAAAAATGTTTCTGTCAGTTCTTTATTGAAAACATGAATATATGTTTCATATATACACACATACACATTCGTTGTGCTAAAAACCCTTTCGGGGGAGGAAATTAGTATGAATTGGTTAGGTATTCTTGGAAAATTTCTAGTAAATTCTAGAATATTTCCCTTAAATAGATTATTTTGTTTAATTATTTTTCTTTAATTTATGTTTTATTCTCTAAGGGACAGATTTGCTTCTTCAATAGGAGGGAAGTATCAAGTAATTTTGCACTTTTTCTCCTTGAAAGAACTATCAGAAGCCAACCTGCAGTCCATATGGATGGATGAAGAGACAAACAGATGACCTGAATTAAAATACTACCTCTGGTGTAGTGGGTGGGAGAAAAAACCTTCTCCTTTCATCTTCTGCAGGAAGGGGGTCCAGGGTTTTTCTTTTTTTACTTCAACAACAACCAGTTCCCTCCTCACTAAGAAGAGGATGAGGATTATTTTTTATAAAACCCTTTTCAACTTGAACAGCCTGTTTACACATAAACAGGACTCGGTTGCTGTTCTATTTCGAGATCTTCTCTGTTTCCATGACACTGCAGTTCCAGTTGTCCATGTTGGGGCTGACAATACTGCTGTGGTTTTGTGACTGGCATTTTAGGAAGGACCAGGATAGCTGTGTCTGGTTTTTTTAATTATTTTTAGAGAATGAGAATTTTAATGTCAAATGCAGAATCATAGCTCCAAAGACACTAAGAGTCAAGAACATAAAATAACTGATGTGTGTGTGTGTGTGTGTGATGGAGTTAACATGGTGCAAAACTAAAAGACTTCTCATTGGAACTTTGGCATATGTGTCTAAGCTGGAGTTCGCCAACTTATTTTTGTTTGTTTTATTAGTTGGTTGGTTTGCTTGGAGATTGGGTCTCTCCCCTCTCTGCCTACTGATCCCCATAGGAAACTTTACGGGTTCCATTTCTAACCTGGGCCAATTCACCCCTACTTAGGCAGCCTCGTAGCTTCTTCCTCCATTCTTGGAGGTCACAAGATCATTGCCAGACAATGTAGATATCTGATTGGCTTAAGTCTACTGCAACTCAAAACTCTTGAGTCTAAGCAATCCATCAGTCTTAACCTCCCCTGAAATGGGCATGAAGGGGATGAGTCTTTTTTTATATGTTGATAATTGCATTAACATATCATTGGTTTTCTTTATAATCCTATGTATTTAATTCATCATTCTCTTTAGAAGGAATCCATCAGCTTCAATAGATTGCCAAAGAAGTCCATGACACAAAAGAAGGCTAAGGAGACCTCTAAACCTTACAAAAGAGAGCCACATGGCATGAAGGGTCTGGGTTACATTGGAGAGGGTTGGGGGTACTTCTGCTTGAGTCAAGACTCTCCTCCAAAACCTGCAGAAGTCTCACCATGGGCAGCTCAGTAGCCTGGCACTAACTTCTTTCAGTCATAATATGGCAAAAGAAAGAATAAATACTCAAAAAAAGTTAAATTTTCTAGAGACAAATTATCAATGTCCACATGTCCCACAGGGTCCCCATACTGTTTCTCTGTGCCTTTTTTGGTTTCAACAAGAGAATCCTCTACAAGTTTACCTGAACGAGTTAGCTCTATTGCTCTTTTGATGTCTCCATGGGAGCATCCCTCCCTGTACTCCTATGAGGTCTGCTTCAGTATGTTACCAGTTCTTGGTACCATTACCACCTCTTTAAGGATAAGAGATCAGAAGTTTGTTCTACTTATGCTAATCACAAGATTTTTAATTGGAAAGAGTCTTAGAGGTCAAAGTTCTAATTTTTTTTAAAGCCTTACTCTCCATCTTAGAAACAATACTGTGTATTGGTTCCAAAACAGAAGAGTGCTAAGGGCTAGGCAAAGTGACTTGCCCAAGGTCACACAGCTGGGAAGTATCTGATACCAGATTTGAACTCAGGACCTCCCATGTCTAGACCTGGCTCTCAATCCACTGAAAACCCAGCTGCCCCCCCCCAAGACCTAATATTACCGATAAAGATACTGAGACCTAAGGAAGGAACAGAGCCAGAATTCAAAATTGGTCTTCTGACTCCAAATTTAGGCTCTTTCAGCACGCTATACTAACTCTCTCACTACAGACAGATTCCTTTTCATTTGAGCTGAATTTTTTTGGCTCATTTGTAAATAGATGTGCCTTTTTGATTTGGGGCAATTCTCGAAAATTAAGTTATCTCACACATACATCATTCTCTCTCTCTCTCTACTTTCCCATGATTTCCATCAATCTCAAATAAAAAAATTAAAAGGGAGTGAAGGCAAAAACAAACAAACAAACAAACAACCAAGTCCTACTCTTTGCTCCAAGCTATACACCTTGAAGGCAAGTCAAATTAGGAACCTGTTGTTCTGAAATGGCTGAGAGGACAGTAGGTCATAATACAGTTTTTATAGCTGTAGACTAAGTCTCTCTCAAAGATGGACCCCTACACACAAGTCTAAATTGGAAGCACATTTGGTAAACTATCTGTTAGAAACTATAGCTCAAGAGCCCCCATTCCTAGGTCACATCACGCCAAAACAGAGATTGATCAATTGGCAACATGTATGAGGCAACTGTGTGGAGCTGTGGATAGACTACCAAGCCTGGAGTCTGGAAGACTCAACTTCCTGAGCTCCAACCTGGCCTTAGACACTTACTAGCTGTGTGACCCTGGGTAAGTCATTTAACCATGTTGGCCTCAGTTTCTTCAACTATAAAATGAGCTGGAGAAGGAAATGGCAAACCATTCCAGTATCTGCCAAGAAAACTTCAAGTGGGATAATGAAGAGTTGGTCATGATTGAACAACATCCATGAAGCACATACTTACATGCCAGACACTGTGCCAGGCATCAGGTATGCCAATATGAAATTGAGATAGACCTAATATTTGAGAATCTGACATTCCACTGGGGGAAATGTAGCATGATTCCCAGAAGAATAGATATAGGATAAATACAAAATAAGTAAGCAGTGGTTGGGGGTGGAAGGCACTAGCTGCTTCAGGCATCAAGAAAGATCTCTTGAAGGAAATAGCAGCCGAGTGGAACCTTGAACAAAGGAAGGGATTCCAAAATGTAGGAACAAGGAAAGAGCATTCCACGCATCTGGAATAGATTGCAAAGGCAGAGTTGGGAAATGAAAGCCTAAAAGACATACCAAGTAGGTCTGTTTTCCTGGAGGGGAAGTGATTTGTAATTAATCTGGAGAGGTAAGCTAGATCATTCTGCAAAACAGTTTGGAACTATGTCCAGACTGTGTCTAACCTTTTACCTAGCAATGGCACGCCTGGGCTTCTCCCACAAAGAGCGTTATTAAAAGAGAGAAAAAGGACTCGTTTGTACAAAAATCTTAAGAGCTGCTCTTTTTGTAGTAGCAAAGAAAGAGGTGCCAATCAATTGGGAGATGGTTGAACAAATTATAGCATATGAATGTAATGGGATAGTCTTGTACCATAAGAAATTAATTTTCTGAAAACAATGAAACCCAAGAAAACATATGAACGGATGAAGACTGAAAGCAACAAACTGGGAGAAAATGCAATAGCACTGTAAAAACAAATAGGACATCTAGGTGGCACAGCCTGGAGTCAGGAAGACTTGGGTTCAAATATGGCCTCAGATATTTGCTGACTGTGTGACACTGGGCAAATCACTTAACCCTGTTTGTCTCAGTTTCCTCTTCTGTAAAATGAGCTGGAGAAGGAAAAGCAAACCACTCTAGTATCTTTGTCAAGAAAATCCCAGGGGGCAGCTGGGTGGCCCAGTGGGTTGAGAGTCAGGTCCAGAGATGGGAAATCCTAGGTTCCAACAATCTGGCCTCAGATACTTCCTAGCTGTGTGACCCTGGGCAAGTCACTTAACCTTCATTGCCCAGCCCTTACCACTCTTCTGCCTTGGAACCACTACACAGTATTGATTCTAAGATGGAAGGTAGGGGTTTAAAAGAAAAACCCAAATCAGAATCACAAAAAGTTGGACACAACTAAAAAGACTAAACAACAATAAAAAGAAACAACTTTGAAACATAATGGCCAATTTCCATTCCTGAAGGCAAGACTTTCCTCCTGACCTAGAGGTGATGGATTTAAGGTGGTGAAGGAGACATACATTTTGGGGACATGGCCAATGACCATATCTGTTTGGCTTGACTACAAATTTTTGTTACTAGCATACTACTTTTAATGGGATAGGGGTTGAAAGCAAGAGAAATTATATTTTAATTGAAAAAAGTAAAAAATCTTAAAAAAGGATCGATCAGATGGGCAGAAAGAGAAAATCCCAGAGAAGTATCACAAAAACCAGAGATGAGGGAGTATCCAAGAAGAGCCTGTGGGTAGCAGTGTCAAATACTGCATAGAACTCAAAGATGATGAAGAATGAAAAAAAGAAGTCATTGGAGTTAGCAGTAAAGAGCTCATAGGTGGCCTTGCAGAAAGAAGTTTCAGTCAAGTGGTACAGAGGAAAGAAAGATTCTCACAGTGATGAGAAATGACTGAGAAGTGAGAAAATAAGGCAGAAAGTAGAGATAGATTTTTCTCATTTTGGCTGTTAAAAAGTGGAAAAATCTAAGACTAAAGTCAATAAAACAAGTCCTTTATTTATGAAGTGCCTGCTGTACGCTAATCTTTGTGCTGATTTTTTAAGGGTATGACAGGGTAAAACAAAAGGGGCTTTCTTTTGTTTTGTTTTGTCTTATTTTAGAATGTGGAAGATCTGAGCTTGTTGGAAGACAGTCAGAAAGGAGCCAGTGGACAGGAAGAGATTGACAGTTAGGTAGCACTGGTGCTGGCAGTAAGAAAGGCCATTTTATGCTCCAACCCAGGAACAAAAGAGAAAAGAATAGAAGATGATGCCAAAGTGACTAAAGTGTGGAATTAGAGAAGAGGGAGCTCATGACAAATGACTTCATTTTTTTGCAGTGACGTATGAGGCAAGGTTTTCTGCTGAGAGTGGAGCACGAGATGATAATGTAAGAAACTTGAGAAGGGAAGGGACAGCTTGGAAGAACTGCTAGACAAACAGAACAGAGAATCAGGGAGGAGTAAAAATACTGCTTTAATGCTGCGAGGGACATAGAATAAAACATATTTGTTGTAAACTCAATCACTCCAGCAGAGTTCAAGCAGCATGAAAACAGAAGAATAGAAGGCAGGTGATGGAAATAATCTAGACCTCTGGGTCTGGAAGTGGATGAGTGGCCGTAGGCCATTAGAGCAAGGGAGTCAAAGATCAATGAGAGTAGAAGGCTGAATTACTTAACTAAAGGGTAAAGGAGAAAAGCAGGAGAGATTGCCTAGGAAAGGAGGGAGGAGCAAACTAGATTGTGGTGAGCACAAAAAATAAAATTAGTTGAGATGAGTCACAGTTCAAGCTGGAAAACAGGAGGTTATGGTCAGCTAAAGGAACTTCAGAGTTATGAATTGTGGAGGTGGAAGATTCGTGAGGGATAACAAGATCAAGGATCATTAATTTAAAAATAAAGAATTTAAGTAACTAAGATTTTTTTAAAGAAAAGAAAAATTACCCTATGTAAAAATGGAGATTGGAACCCCAGACTTCAATTCCCAGAAGTCCTTGGTACTTCCCAGAATTCCCTATAATCTCACCTGTGTCCCCACATGGGCGAGATCACAATTAGTATTTAAATTGGCTGTAATGCCTACTTCAGCCTCTTCCTCTACCCTCTCTCTTCCTCTACTAGGACATTGCAAGATGTATTGAGTAGGCTGTGAATGGGCTAATCAGCCCTAGGCATGTGGTTTTCTTATTTTGTATTTCTTTATTCTTTGATTTCTAATACTCTTTAATAAATCTCAAAAATATAATACTTCTATTACTAGAAACTAATTTAATTTTTACACCTCATAAATAAGAATACTGATTTCCATACCATTGGAGAGGGAATAGATATTGGCAAAAGTTGTCACTAAGGCAAATCACAAGCTTAGGTCTGAATGCATCAATGAATCCATATAAGCTTCTGTGTCAAGCACTGAAAATTCAAAACAAAAGTGAAAGAATTCCTCCCCAAAGGAGTGTACATTCTCTTGGAGTGGATAACATGTAGACACTTATATAGATATATAACAAATAGATACAACTTTGTTTTAAGAGGAAAGGCACGAATGCTTAGGATGAATCAGGAAGGGTTCGTATAAGAGGTGATGTTATTGTTCATTTTTTCTAGTCATATTAGAATCTTTGGGACCTCATTTGTCATTTTCTTGGCAGAGATACTGATTTGCCATTATCTTCTTCAACTCATTTTACAGATGTGGAAACTGAGGCAAACAGGGTTAAAGGATTTGCCCAGTGTCACATAGCTAATATCTGAGGCCAGATTTGAACTCAGGAAGATGAGATGACCTCAGGCCCACCACTGTACCACCTAGCTGCCCTTTTAGAAGGTAGCACTTGATCTGAGTCTTGTAAGGAACTAGCACTACTAGAAAGTAAAGAAAGAGGAAGTCCATCTCTCCAAACAGAGAGCATAGTCAGTGCAAAAGTCATGGACACTTACTGGGTGTTTGACCCCAGGCAAGTCACTTAATTCTGTTGGCCTCAGTTTCCTCATCTGTAAAATGAAATGGAGAAGGAAATGGCAAACCTGTCCAGTAGTCCTGCTAAGAAACACCCCCATTCGGGCAAGCGACCTCAGCAAGACAGTATACAATAAACCCAAAGACCCCAGCTTTGGGGACAAAAATCCACTATTCGCTAAAAACTGCTGGGAAAACTGGAAGACAGTGTGGGAGAGATTAGGTTTGGATCAACACCTCACACCCTACACCAAGATGAATTCAAAATGTGTGAATGACTTAAACATAAAGAAGGAAACCATAAGTAAATTGGGTAAACACAGAATAGTATACATGTCAGACCTTTGGGAGGGGAAAGACTTTAAAACCAAGCAAGACATAGAAAATCACAAAATGTAAAATAAATAATTTCAACTACATCAAACTAAAAAGCTTTTGTACAAACAAAACCAATGTAACTAAAATCAGAAGGGAAACAACAAATTGGGAAAAAATCTTCATAAAAACTTCTGACAAAGGTTTAATTACTCAAATTTATAAAGAGCTAAATCAATTGTACAAAAAATCAAGCCATTCTCCAATTGATAAATGGGCAAGAGACATGGATAGGCAGTTTTCAGATAAAGAAATCAAAACTATTAATAAGCACATGAAGAAGTGTTCTAAATCTCTTATAATCAGAGAGATGCAAATCAAAATAACTCTGAGGTATCACCTCACACCTAGCAGATTGGCTAACATGACAGCTATGGAAAGTAATGAATGCTGGAGCGGATGTGGCAAAGTAGGGACATTAATTCATTGCTGGTGGAGTTGTGAATTGATCCAACCATTCTGGAGGGCAATTTGGAACTATGCCCAAAGGGCGACAAAAGAATGTCTGCCCTTTGATCCAGCCATAGCACTGCTGGGTCTGTACCCCAAAGAGATAATGGACAAAAAGACTTGTACAAAAATATTCATAGCTGTGCTCTTTGTGGTGGCCAAAAATTAGAAAACAAGGGGATGTCCATCAATTGGGGAATGGCTGAACAAATTGTGGTATCTGTTGGTGATGAAATATTATTGTGCAAAAAGGAATAATAAAGTGGAGGAATTCCATGGAGACTGGAACAACCTCCAGGAAGTGATGCAGAGCGAGATGATCAGAACCAGGAGAACATTGTACACAGAGACAAACACACTGTGGTATAATCGAACGTAATGGACTTCATTAGTGGCGGTGTAATGTCCCTGAACAATCTGCAGGGATCTAGGAGAAAAAAACACTATCTATAAGCAGAGGACAAACTGTGGGAGTAGAAACACCGAGGAAAAGCAACTGCCTGACTACAGCGGTTGAGGGGACATGACAGAGGAGAGACTCTAAACGAACACTCTAATGCAAAGATTAACAACATGGCAATGGGTTCGAATCAAGAACACATGTGATACCCAGTGGAATCACACGTTGGCTAAGAGGGGTGGGGGGAAGGAAAAGAAAATGATCTTTGTCTTTAATGAATAATGCATGGAAATGATCAAATCAAATACTATAAAATTAAAAAAAGAAAGAAAGAAAGAAACACCCCCATTCCCTAAAAGGGATCGTGAAGAGTAGGACACTATCCAAAAATCAACTAAACAAAATAAGTAAATTTGATTGTGTCTATGTTTGATATTATCTTTAATAAAGCATCTGAATGAATGAAACAAAGTTGATGAAATGACTATATTTTTCCTCAACTCTTCATCTCTGATCCTCTGAGACAACCTAGGAAAGACATTCTCCTTCACTCATAGTAGTAGATGGGAAACCAGTCTCTCTCTAAAAAAAAGAAAAAAGAAAGGAAGAAATGGCATGTTGGATTTGAGGACTAGTAAGAAAACCAGTTTGGCTAAACTGTAAATAATGTGAAGGAAGATATTATGTAAGAAGAATGGCAAGTTAGATTGGGGCCAAGTGGTAAAGAACTTTAAATGACATTGGGATTCCTATTTGATCCCAGTGGTGATAGAAAGCCATCAATGTTCACTGAGGAGTATAAAATGCTCAGTTTTGTACTTTAGGAGAATCTCTTTGGTAGTTATGTGTAGAGCAGATTGGAAAGGGGAAATATTTGAGGGAACAGATTTAGAGCTTAGGGACCTCTGAGGCCATCAAATTGAGCTCTCTCATTTTACAGAGAGGCAAATTAGAAGGCTATTGCAATAGTCCACACAGGAAGCAATGTGGGTCTCAACTAGGGCAGTGGTTATGTGAATGGAGAGAATAGGATGGATGCTAGAGATGTTGTGAAGGCAAAAAGGACAAGACTGAGACAATTGGTGACTTGAGACAAGGATAACAGGTGTCGAGCCTCAGTGACTAGAACAGCAGTGGTACTCTCAGAAAATAGAAGGAAGTTCAGGAAAGAGTTTGGGGTGAACAAGATTGAGTTTTGTTTTGCTCATGTTGAGTTTGAACGGTACACAAGACATCCAATTTGGAATGCCCAAAAGGCAGTTGGTAAAGTGGGACTAGAGATTGCAGAGATTAGGGCTGGGATCTGATCATAATCTAGAAATTTACACATAAGAAGATATTTACATTAGCAAAATGACAGGTCTAGACCCAAAACAAAGAAATAAACAAAAACTTCAACCAGATTTGGCTTTAAGGGAATTAGTTGAAACAAATAGTATAGGTACCTTCTAAAAATAATAATAATATCCATTGATCTTCTTTTGATTGTCAGTAATTTTTATTTGAGTGTCTCAAAAATCTTGGCACACTTTTTTAAACCCTTACTGCGAATTAGTTACAAGGCAGAAGAGTGACTTGACCAGGGTCACAGAGCTAGTCAGTGTCTGAAGTCAGATTTTAGCTTCCTATCCCTAGATTTAGCTCTCAATCCACTGAGCTACTTAGCTGCCCTCACATCTTCATGCATTTTTAAGCTTTATTAAATTAAAACTACCCTAAGATCTCTGAGATACTCTAAAAAGCCATTGATTTCATCTTAATATTACAGTTAGACTTAAAGTCTGATTCTGCATAATAAATGCCAAAGCAGAAGCAGTTGCTTCTAAAGAGTGTCTTGCTTCCTGGCTGACACTGATTTATATGCATCTGTAAGAAAATCTCCATTTAACTTCCTGCCTATAAAAAGAAACAATCTGTTGGGTTTCTGGGAGCAGCACCTGGGAAGGTCATGTAATTTCCCTTTAAGCACTTCAGTTTCCTTGCCCTGCTTTTGCCAACAAAATCAGAGTCAAAGGACTAGGAGGAAACCAAATCACTGAGAGAAAGAACAGATGAGGCAGCCAAGACTGGGCCATACTTGCAGAAGAGAAGACCGTCACCCCTCCACACAAACTTTCAAAGATTCCCCTGTGGCTTTATTGTTATGCCATGTGCATGAAAATTAGACAGCAAATAAAATGAAAATTTGAAATGACTTGGTTTACTACTACAGAAGATATCAGTTCTGTTCCTAAACCAGTTTTATGAGAAACACGATCATTGTATGATTCAGTTGATATTAACAATATCGGAAAAGAGTAATTTTTTTAAACCCTGTTTATCTATTTTCTCATAGATTTTCCCAAAATGTTTTTTTTTCTCCTTTGGATTCCAAACCTCTGAAGACTACAATACTGAAGTAAATCCACTAAGACCACACTTTTAACTTTTACTTTTTACTTTCTGTCTTAGTATCAACTCTAGAACAGAAAGACAAGGCTAGGCAATCAAGTTTAAGTGACTTGCCCAGGATCACACAGCTAGGAAATGTCTGAGGCTAGTTTTGAACCCAGGACCTCTCAGCTGAAGACCTGGATCTCAATCCACTGAATTATCTAGTTTCCCTCTGGTATGATGAAACTTAATGGGAATTAAATGTAAAGACTCACAGTTTGGTTCAAAAAATCATAAGTATAAGCACAAGATGGAAGAAGCATACTTAGACAACAGTTTATCTGAAAAAAAAACATCTGAGACTTTTAGCAAAGTGAAAAGTGAAAGTCCATGGTGAGTCTATAGAGTCTTATTTGGCAACCAAAAAAAATGGAACTCATTCCTGGGCTTTTAAGAGAGGCATAGCTTCCAGGAATGAAGTGGTAGGAGTCTATACTCCTATTGCATCAGTTCATTTCTAGGCACCACAATGTAGGAAGGAAAGGAAGGGAAGGGAATGTGTATTTATAGAGTGTCTACTATGTGCCAGGCACTGTACTAAGTGCTTTTACCGATATCATCCCATTGGAGCCTCACAACAGTCTTGTGAGGTCAGGACTATTATTACACACATCTTCAGTTAAGTGACTTGTCCAAGGTCACAAAGCTATGTCTAAGATCAAATTTGAACTCAGGTCCAATAAACACCCAAAATAAGTGACATGGAGATGTTCACACAATTAAGAATCATAATAATAACAACATTAATAGTAACCAGCATTCTACAGAGTTTTGAGGTTTGCAGAAAAAAAAACACTTCAATATTCCGTACTCACAATAATTCTTTATCCCCATTTTAGAGATGAGGAAACTGAATCAAAGGTTAAGTGACTTGCCCAGGGTCATACAGCTAGTAAGTGTCTGAGGATGAAGTTGAACTCAGGACTTCCTGGCATCCAGTTCCAGCACACTATCCACCATGCAATCTGCCTATAATTAGTGACAGATATAGAATTTGAACCTGAGTCCAAGTCCAGCATTCTTTTATGTTGTCTTTTTAGTGAGCACTTAGGTTTTTTAAGTCTTGACTATACGTAGATGCTTGCAATTCTACACGAGTCAGCTTATACTAATGCTCTGGGGCCATTTGAGTTCTTCTGCTATGGCCCAAGAAAAGTAATGAAGATGAAAAGCCAGAATAGATGTGACAAGCAGATGGATGACAAAGCCATGATCTCTATGGAAGGCACAGGATGGACTTTGTTACCTGCCCCCAGTTACTTGGCACATTCTAGCATCATCTTGAGCATTTGAACATCTTGAGCATCTTGAACATTTGGCTAATGGTTCCATAATTTCACCTTATGGTCCTTCAGAACTCTTGGCCAAAAGCCGCTTAGGATCAGTGATTTATTTACATCAGGCTTGTCAATTAGGTCTAGAACATGCTGTGCCTTCATCCCTATTTGTTCTAATGCATTTGACCTTCAAGTTTCTAAAACCATTTTGGGAGAGGGAATCTCCTTAACTGCTTTCTTAATAAAGGCTGAAGGAAGGAATTGATTTAGCCTCTCGGCTATCTCATCATCTCTAAAAGTTTTTTTGTAGCTAATGATGTAGTGAGTGGTCTCACAAAAAGCAGCCTTAGGGAAAACTGGGAAGCAAGGGCCACATTCTTCCTATGCTCTCCAGCAAGCCTATTCTGAGACAGGCCCCAACTTTCAAATTGCCTGGTGCCTCTCTTGCTGTGGAAGAAATCATTCTAATAAATGAATTTCTATTTAAAATGTTGATTCTCGGACCAAAATTTGTAAACTCTATGTGGCCATGGAAATAAAAAACCCAAACCCAAAGCTGGGCTGATTTCCCATGTCTCATCCATTAGAACATGTTAACAAAATGAGAGAAGACATTCTATTCACATCATGTTTCATTGCCCCATCTTGACATATGGGTACCCAAATGGGTACAAATTGAGGTAGACCCTAACAAATAAGAATGGCTTCAACTATGGGACTGGGTGATGGATCGTATAACTTTTCCCTCAATGGCCACTCTAGCCAAAATATCATAAAAACGTAGATTTAAAGATGAAAGAGATCGTCAAGGTCAGCAAGTTCAACCACGCTCATTTTTTAGACTACCAGCTAAGTCATAAAGGATGTGCAATCTGTGTTAGTGGAGGCAGTATCCAAAACAACAAAATCAAAGATCCTTGAAGAATTTGGAATAAATGAAACTATTTAATGTATGAAAAAAGAGCATTCGACGTGGATTAAGGGTTGGGTTCTAGCCTGAACTCTGCCTTAGACTCCATGAATAAGAGCAAGCCACTTAATCTGAGACACTCAGTATCTTCATCTTTAAAAAAGGGCTGTAATAATGCTTATATTGGCTACTTCAAAAGAAGGACAAGATAGGAAATCATTTCACTGTGTTTTTTCTTCCAACTAATGTATACATTATGTTCTCATTCCATTTTCAAAAATTAAGTTCCCCCATTATGTTCTGAATTCTTTGTTTTTCTCTGTCCACCAGAATGAAGAATGTATTCACGTTGAGATCATTCTTCCATTTTTTTCACTCAGAGATACTCTTGGAGTTATTCATGACTCCATTTCCACTGAATGTGAGTTGGTCTGACTGTGAGGGATTCACAGAAAATTATGAAGATATATGCAATGATGCCGTTTTTTTAAAAAGCAGAATAAAGATAATATGTAACAATTACAAGAGTATGAAGAAAAATGCACTCAAAGTCATCAGAATTTCGTTTAAGATGGTTGCCTTTTTAGATGTGTCTTTCAGGGATCTTTCTTCTTTCCAAATAATACCCACATTTTGTTGTCATTCTCTTCTCAAAAATCTAGTAGCCTCATAGAATTTTGTTGTTTTGTTTCATTGGCTTTTCTTCATCTACTAGATTGCAAAGCATAATCATGTTGGGAATCACTCTTCCATTTTGTTTCACCCATGATGATAGTGCTGAAATTATGCATAATTCCAATCAGACTGAATGTGGTTTGCCTGAATATAAAGAAATCGGAGAAAATTATGAAGATATAGAAAAGGATACAAAGCAGAACAAAGAAGATTTATATAGTGGTCATAATAATATAAAGCGGAAAACACTGAAAACCTTTACAAGTGACATCCATATAATGGCCAATCTGGACTACAGAGATTTGAGAAAAAAAACGTAGTTCCCGCCTCTTAACAGAGGGTGGTGGGCCATAGATGTGAAATGAGACATACATTATCAGGTCTGGCCAATGTATGAGGAGGGTTTTTTTTTTTGCTTAATTATAATTTTTTGTTTCAAGGAAAGCTTGGGATGGGAGAGAGGGGGAAAGTGAGAGCAATGTAAAAAAGGAAAAAGCATGAACAAAAAATACTTTTTAAAAGCTAGTCTTATAGTTTTCCCTTTTAATAATTTTACTATGACAGTTATCAGAATTAAATTTCCTTTTAAATTTAATAATTATTACATTTCTTGTTATTAATACTATAATTCTATATTAATAATATGTTAAAATATCAATATTAATGTCTTAATTATATTGGTTATTACATTAATTACAAGTAATTAATGACATATCATGTTTATAGATTATTAGTTATAATATTAACAATGTTATATTATTAATATAATATGGTTACTATATTATATATGTATCATTAATAGGATTCTCATTCATATTATTATTGTTTTCATCAGATAGAAGTCACGAACAAGGAAGTCCCTTGAGGTCTCAACAGAAGACAATTTTAAGAACCATCTGAATGAAGAACTCAGCCAAAAGTCTCTTTTTTCTTCACTCTCTCTCTCTCTCTCTCTATTATAGTTATCCGTATATACCATAATTCATAGGTAGTTGCCTTTTTATCTCTTTTACACATATTAACAATATTGAGTTCATGTCTTTGTATCATTTTTATCTTTTCCCAAACTGTAAGTGACGGGAGTACTTGTTTCATATTGCAGAAAAGGTAAAAACTCTCTTTCTGGGGAATATTAGACATTGCCCAAATGCATGGCCAGACAGTTTGGAATATCTCCCTTGATGTCCCAGATTAGTGCTAAAATGCTTCTCTGCAACTTCCTTTGGCCTAATGACTTGGGAATTATTTTAGAACAGATGAATTTTTTAACTTTTATTGGACAAGAAATTACTCTACATTCTGTACAGCAGGGAACACATTATTCTCCCCCAGCTGCATAGGAAAAATAGCATATTAAAAATAAATATCGCATAGGAGAGAGATATGATTCTTGAAAGAAGTCTGGCACCCAAGGATAAACACAAAAGATATGCAGGAGAGATTTATAGGGTACAATTTACCTTTGGTCACTGACTCAATGCATAGAGCAAGCAAAAGATTCCATATTTGAAGGAAAAGAGATTCATGGTGTGGCAATGAAAAGAACATTGCATGTCCAGTAAGGAAGAAATGTGTTCAAATCTCTCCTCAAACATTACTAGCCATGTGACCCTAGGCAATTCATTTAATCTCACTGGGGCTCCTTTTTCTCATCTGAAAAATTATGGAATTGGACTTAGGGGCCTCTAATGCTCCTTCCTTCTCTACATCGAGGATCCTACAGATCTGAGTTCAAGTACTCTTTTAGTCAATTCTTGCCTTTGTGACCTGAAAGGAGGGAATCCATTCCAAGTCAGGAAAAGAAAATTAAAAGAACAATTTCAAGTAGTGTGAAAGAGGAACTTTGGTGCAGAAGTTTCCCCTGACATTCCCCTTATACTAAACACAATTATCAGATAATTCATTGCTTATTCTGCCTTTACAAAAGACCAACCCCAGATTTCTGCTTTCATTCCTTTTTCTAATGGAATGCCCATTCTTTGTGCCAATCTCTCCCTATAATAATACATAAAGTATCCTTGAGATAGATCGGGGATCTTAATTGTCTTGTATCATAGACCCTTCTGCAGTCTGATGAAACGTGGCTCTGATCCTTCCTGAAATACCCAAATCAAGAGAGAGGGAAGGTGTGGTCTCAGGGGTGAGCTTTCTCCGTGGTAGGAAGGCAGTTGTTTAGAGGAAAGAGAACAAATGAGACACGAAATAAGCTATTCTACACAGTGTCTGATTTGTAGAGGATGGTAGGAAACCCACTGAGACCCTATTTGTAGTCATGCTTATTCTCTGTAATTTTTAAAACCCTCACTTTGTACCGTAGAATCAAAATAAGTATTGGCAGAGCAGATAGGAACCAACTGGAGCTCAAGTTCAAGGAACCCTAGAAATTGGACCATGGTCGAGGCTCCATTCCCCTGAAAGTTTCAGTGATAACCAAGGAACTTTGCTATACTGCAAGATGCTTCCTCATTTCTAAGAAATCTTCCAAGACATTAATGTCTAATTGATCTCAACGAAGTTGAATTGATGCAAATAACCAGACACGTGGTTTTAGATCCTCCTCTTTTCTTATAATTATTTATGCATTTGCTGCCCCAGTGAATGGTTGCATTGCAATAACTCTTTGGGCACCATTTGTAATAAATGTGTCTCCATGCATAAATTAAATATTCCATTAACAAAAGAGCCACTTATGCATGTTTTCTTCAAGGCTTTTTAGTGAAATCATCCCTCTTTTATAAAAGTCAAATCAAGACCTCCATCCATCATAAAAAGCTCAGAACAAATTTATAATTCCAAGGAAATATTGGAGTCTTTATGGCAGGGTCCCTTATCATTCCACTGGATTGATCCACATTCCAGATCTCTTTGTAATCTGTCTGGTTCTGAAATTAATCTCCAGAAAGGGACCTAAAGCTGATCAAAGTTCATTTCTGTAAATTACAGTACAGTCCCTGCGCAAAAGTCCCACTCCAATCCCTCCCTGTGACATGGAGCTGACTCCAGACTCTCCATCTACTACAGGGAAATAAGATCTCCAGCCAGTCTTGACAAGCCATGAATCCTTCAAATTCAGGCCAGTAGTGGCCCAAGGACTCTCCAACATCAGAGAGACTCTTCACCAGGTGAGCTACAATTTCTGGTATATGTTTGGTCACCTGACTCTGAAAGATGATTTACTAAGAGGTTGAAAGGCTGTAATCTTGAGTAATGAGCTAATGAAATCACAAATCCAAGAGCTAATGAAGTAAGTACAGGATAGGCTATTAAGCAGTGTTTAATAGCTTAATATTCTTTTATGCCATTGGACAAAGGTATTTCTAGTCCTTCAATCAATTGGCCAATCAATCCATGAGTATTTATTTAGTACCCAATATGTGTCAGGCACTGTGCTAAGCACCAAGAGTATAAGTACAAAAATGAAATGATCTTTGCCCTCTTGGCATTTCTATTCAATCAGAAGTATTTTTTAAACCCTTACCTTCTGCTATAGGGTTGATGCATTGGTTCAGAGGCAGAAGAGTGACAAGGATTAGGCAATGGGATTTAAGTAACTTGCCCAGAGTCATCCAGCTAGGAAGTGTCTGAGGTCAAATTTGAACCCAGGACCTCCCATCTCCAGGCCTGGCTCTCTATTCACTGAGACACCTAGCTGCCCTCCAGAAGTATTTTAACCCCAAGAAAATGCCCACTTGTCATGATATATGTTAACAAAGTACAAATAACTCTCCAGTCTGAAGACCTGGGTTCAAATTCCTCCTCTGCAGCTTAACTCTTAGGAACCTTGGTTATCTTATCTGCAGAATATGGGACTTGGACTAGAGGAACTTTAAAATACCTTCTAGCCCTAGATCTATGAACCCATGTTCTAGAATGTTAAAAGGAGGGACAGGGAATTGAAAGGAAGAATGTCTACCTTATGTTCTCTATGCATGAGATTTGCAGCTTTCAGCCTACCCAGTTTGTTAGAATTGGAATCTCAAACTGGGATGTCACAAAGGTCCTGAATTTGGGTGGTGGAGACCAAGGAAGGAAGGGAAGGATTAAAGAAGGAAGCAACCTTTCCCTCAGTTGCATCTAGACGCTGTCAGTGTCAGCATTGACAGATACAAGTAGTATCAAGAGGCATAATGCTAGTGGTTAAGATCATGGCAGAAAGACCCTTTCCCTCGGGTTTTCTCAAAGAAGAAACATGTCTCTGCATTACTTCATAGCTCCAGAGCTGAAAATTCATATTTTTTCAACATGGAGGGTCCAGTATTCATCTGGTCAGGGACTACAAGCCTTCGTGATCTCTAGTATATAGAACCTTATGCCTCGGTTTCCTCATTTGTAAAATGGTAATGATAATAGAGCACTTACTTTCCAGAATTGTGAAGAGAGGGCATGAAACAATATTTAATGTCATATGAACATTCTGTTGTTGTTGTCGAGCTTTTTATGATCAACACAAAACTATAGCTCTCATCCTTCCTTAGGGGAAAAAAGGAGGCATCTCCGCTTACCTTACATCCAGGCAGAGGAACCTTTCCATCAAGATTTTTCTACATTAAACTAGATAAAATGTATAAAGTATTTTGTAAGTAAAGCACTTTGTAAGTGCCACCTATTGTCAAAGCTATTTTTAAAAATTAAATATAAGTCCCCAGGGCCATCTTCCTTTATTCAGTTAAAATGTAAATCTGCATTTAAAGCAGGAGTGTGCCAGGAAGGAGGTCTCTGGAGCAGTCAGAGATGGATGGGGAGGAGAAAACCCCATTACTAGAATGTCTCATCCCAGGCAAGAGAGTCCCCATGGAAGAAAACCATAGAGATAGCCCTCCCATCCCATTCAACATGGGAATTGTGCTCTTGTAACCATGGCGATCCAAACACCACCACCACCACCCTCCATATCATTGCCTCCCAGAACTGTTTGTCCTGAGCAGAATACCAGCTGAAGGGTTAGGGGGGGACTTTATGCCCCTTAAACTTTCCTTCCAAAAGTGCTCCTTCTGCAGCCAGCACATACTCAGGAGCCTTTCTAGAGAACCATTATGTATTCTTTTTACCAAACTTTAAATTGTGCAATTCTGCAAGACTTTAGTCTGTAAGAACATTGAGGTCCACATTGATTTTACTGAAACAATAAACATGGATGGGAAATTCATCAGATCAGGACAGCTAGGTGACACAGTGAATAGAGTGCCAGGCTTGGAGTCTGGAAGACCTGGGTTCATATCTGGTCTCAGACACTTCCAAGCAGTGTGACCTTGGACAAGTCACTTAACCCAATTTGTCTTAGAGTTGTTACTAGGACAGAAAATAAGGGTTTAATAAAAGAAAACATTGATAGGATCATAGATGTGGATCAGGAAAGGACTGTAAGAGCTCATGCAGTCCAACTCCCTTATACTCAAATGAGGAAACCAAGACTTAGAAATATTAAATCACTTGGCCATGATTACATATGTAGTATCACAGGCAGAATTTGAACACATATTTAGCACTCTTTCACTTGTACCCCCACATTTCTCAGGTTCTGTTTCCATCATTAAGAATCCCTTTCTCAGGAACAGCTAGGTGGCTCAGTGGATTGAGAGCCAGGTCCAAAAATAGAGGGGACTGGGTTCAAATATGGCCTCAGATACTTCCTAGCCAGCAACTAGGTGATGCAATGGATAAAGCCCTGGACTTGGAGTCAGGAAGGCTAATCTTCATGAGTTCAAATCCAACTTCAGACACTGACTATCAATGTGACCTTGGGCAAGTCATTTAATGTCATTTGCCTCTGTTTCCTCATCTTTAAAAGGATCTAGAGAAGGAAATGGCAAACTACTCTAGTATCTGTACAAGGAAAACCTCAAATGAGGTCTCAAAGAATTGGACACAACTGAAAAACAATTAAACAATGACAAAAATAGTATATTTGACTTGAAGTCAAGGAAACCTGGGTCTAAATCATGGGAAATCCTGGGTCTAAAAATGGGAAGGATGCATTTGCATTACAGTCCAATAATCTGAAAGCTTTTTTAAGCTACTATTTTTACTTTGGACATTTTTCAGAGTTTGTTATTTAGCTAATACATGACATATAAATATCACCCCACATCCTGCAAACCATATTTGAAGGCAGATTTATTTGGACGCTTGATAGAGGCTGCGCAGAATGGAGATTAGAGTACTAGAATTAGAGTCAAAAACATCTGAGTGTGAATTTTATTTTTGCTACTTTCTACTTGTGTGACCTTTATGACAAGTCACTTGACCTCTTTGGTCAAGTTTGTTCTTGACCTCTAGACCCTGAACAAACTGATCTCAGTTTGTCCATCCATAAAATGAGGTGGTTGGGCTCCGTGACCTTCTAACTCGAGATATATAAGCTCATGTCTGCTCCTACCATAAAGCCTTCCCTAATTACCTCCTGGCAGAACCCATCTTCCCCTCAGAAAAGAGAACATTTTGATCTAGGGTTCTCTAACAGTATAGAATCATAGGAGAAGAGTAAAGGAGGATGACAAGAAAAATAATGTCATATCAGAATCTACAGAGGAATGGGAACTTGGACTCAGCTGGCAAAAATAGAGCCTCAGAAGTTCTGTTTTTGTTTGGTTTTCTTATAATAAATCAACATGAGTAGACCTATGTCCACAGATGGCTAACCTTGTAGTCGTAGAAGAATGAATGAAAGAAAGAAGAGAGACAGGAAAAACCCTTGAAAATGTTGCTTCTTGACCCTGATGCCAAACCTAGGGGCATAATCATTGGCAAGTATGATAGTTATTTGCAAGTGTGATGCCAATTTAGCTTGCGGAAAGGGTTAATGCCCATTTTATAGAAACTATGAGCAATATCAATTCTCTGCTTTCCTAATAGAGAGCCAGGCTGCGGAGAGGCAGAAACAAACTACTTTGAACTTACAGAGCTGGCTCATAAAGGGAGCCCAGCTTTCAAAATTTAGAGTTTAATAATGAATTACTTTTTCATTAGAGTGCTCTTTTTTGTAATCATTTTTGCTCCTTTAATTCCTTTATTCTGGATTATGATCCAGGGGGCTTCCTTAGTACAATATAGACATGTATTTGTACTGTTTCCCAACTTTTAAATTATGAAGCGTCTGGCCTGATTTTGTTATCTCAAAAGAGTTCATACTATCAAGGTGTTACATTACTGAATTACTTTTCTGAGACTGGGCAAGCTCTGATATTCTGCAATACGTCTTTCTTATTGGACCATTCTCTGATTCTGTAACTGATAGATATATGTATGTGAAATAGAGGACTGATCAGAGTATTCCTCCATTAATCTGAGCAGATCTCTTCCCCATAGAGTGTAGACTTGGGTTGGAAACTAATTAAGAAGACAATATTCAATACCCGAGTGATTTTCAAGGTGTCACCTGTCCCATTCCCCAGGAGGATTATTTGGCTGATGTTCAAGAGAATGTATTCTTATCGTGGGAACCAACACCTTTGAACCAGCCTATAAAGGAGACTGACAGCTTACTCTCAACTGGACCCCATTTTCTATTCTGTCTTTTCCCTTTTCCCTTTCCCTGTCTTTCCATTATGCCTCCAGGGCAATGAGAAAAGAATCCCTACCCCCTTCTCCCCCACCTACAGAATTTTGATGGCATAAAAAATATGGCAGTGCTAGATATGTGTTTGCATATGGCCTAATCATAGACTACCTAAACGTGGTTTTTCCCAGTCTAAGAGAGGTCAACAGCAAGGGAGGGCACTGATAGTTGCCCAAAGAAACACATGGCATAAGCCAATATGTTTGTGCCAGGAGGAGATCTTCAGGAGATACAATGCTCCTAAACTTCTTTTGTAGAGGAAGAGATTTCAGTTGCTTAGGAAAACTGATTTACAAGCAGATCTGTCTTTGGGCCACTGAATAATGCTGATGATTAGAGAAAAAACTTGCATCCTCCTTCATTGTTGGATCACCTTATCCAGGGCTAATCCTGAGTGGTGCCTGAATTTCTCCTGCTTTGTGAAAACTGCAATGTGTGTGTCCCCTCGTATCCCAGAGACCCAAGGAAGTGATAGTGTTGGCAGAGAGGACACAATATTCCTTTAATAATGAGCTAATTTATCCTGTGGGTGGCATGTTCTTTGGCTCAGTCTAGGAAATGAGAAAAAGCCTATTGGCTTGATCAATATAAAAGATCCAAACTGGTATACAATTAAAAGAGTCAGACTATTTCATTCTGCTATAATTCATATTTTGAGAGGGAAGGATAACTTTAGTAGGAAATCAGATCTGAATAGACCACTTGAGTTACAATAATTTAGGGGATTGAAGTGGCAAGAGAATTGTACTAGATTATTTTAAATAGACTGTGAAATTTCTTCCAACTCTAAGTTCTGATGATTTAATGAGGAAGGAGAGGAAATGAGAATGTACTACATATATACTTTGTAAAAGGTACTGTACTAAAAATGCTTTTCAAATATCCTCTTAGTTAATCCTCATGACAACTGTGGGAGGTAGGGGAGATTACAATTTTGCAATCTATAGTTGAGGAGATGGAGGAAGGCAGAGTTTAACTGATTTATCTCAGGGACACACAACTAGCAAATGTCTGAGGCTGGATTTGAACTCATCTTTCTGATTCCATGATCAGCACTTTATCCTCTGAACCACTGAAGTATTTCTATAAGATATCAGGCATGTATATTGGTCAATACAAGTATCAGAACACATGTCCTAGATCTTATGGTTACTCCTCTGTTTGATGTCTAAATTTGCCTCATTCTCCTGTTCCCTGGATTCATCAGACTGGATACCTTAACCTATTCCCACAATTCTTTTTAAAATTCAATTTAATTTTACTTTATTTAACTAATATGTATTTATTTTTTCTTTTCCTTCCACATCTAAAACTCATGTAACAAATATGCATGAAAAACAAATTTTATTATTATAAACCAATCCAATCTCCACTGTGCCTAAACACCCTTGGTACTATTATCTAGCTTAATCTCTGAATCTTCCTTATAAATTATTCAATAAGCATTTGTTGAGCACCTACTAAATGTCCAGAACTTGGACTCATCACCCAGCCTAGATCCTTCTTAGTACAAAATTCTTGACATGACTTAGTTCCTTAAAAAAAGGCTAAAATTTCTGTAAAAGTCAATTTGATCCATGTTACCCACCTGGGAGTGGCTCTTTTCCCTCCAGTCTATAATATTCCTAACATTAGGTCAAGATGATGACAATGGGGTAAAAAAAAACCAATAACTTCTGAAATTAATATCCAACTTCTGTTGATGTTTTTAAAAATTTGTTTATTTGTTACATTAAAATACCCAGTCGACTCCTTCCTCTCCTTCCCCTTCCCCATTAGAGAAAGCATCATTTGGCCAAAAAAAATGTATATATAAAAATATGTCTTACTTATTTCTTTTTATCAGGGAATGATCAAAACTACCTGGTACTGGCTAAGAAATAGAAAAGTGGAAGAGGATAGACATACAACAAACAGTTGTAATAGATTAGAGGAACCTTGTGTTTGATAAAAAGTAAAGATTCAAATTTTTGAAATAAGAATTCACTAGTTGGTAAAAATTGTTGGGAAAACTCAAAAGCAATCAAGCAGAAACGAGATATAGGCCAATATTTTACACCATTTACAGAGGATAAGATCAAAATGAAAACATGACCTAGGAAATATTATAAGTAAATAAGAACTTATTTCTTGCCACTGATTCTTAATACAGCTTTCTGAAAGTTATTCATTTGTTTTTTATTTTTGCTTCTTCATCTGTAAAATAGGGATTAAAAATGCATTCCTGAAATGTGGTCAGCAATAGTGTTTTAAAGCACAGTTAAGATATAAGTGCTAAATAAAACCATTATAAGTCATCAAATGCTATGTATGGGCTTGCCCCGGGTGGCATATAATGAATGAAAACATATTTCTTAAGCATCTATGTTGAATCAGGCACCATGCTAAGTATTATGATTATAATTCATTTATATTCCTCCTTTAGTTTTCAAAGGTTACTCTGTTCACAATTACCCTGAGAGATAGATTATTCAAATAGTTTTATCTGAATTTTGGAAAAGAAGAAATTAAGGTAGAAAGAGGCTATATCAATATGGTGTGAGTTCATGGTCCACTCTAATTACAGTAAGTTGTTAAGAAAAATACAGCTTAGGCATAGAGCTATAACTAGCCATTTGGCTTGAGAAGCATGAAACATTCTCTCAATCAAAAAAGTTCAGTTGATCTATTTTTTTTAAACCCTTACCTTCCATCTTGGAGACAATACTGTGTCTTGGTTCCAAGGCAGAAGAGTGGTCAGGGCTAGGCAATGGGGGTCAAGTGACTTGCCCAGGGTCACACAGCTAGTAACTGCCTGAGGCCAGATTTGAACCTAGGACCTCCCATCTCTAGACCTGCTCTCAATCCACTGAGCTACCCAGCTGCCCCCTTCAGCTGATCTTGCAGTGGGAAGAGACCTAAGAAACTGACCATTGTAGGTAGAGCTAGCTAAAGGGAGGAAGCTGATGGAAGCACTAGAGGAGCTGGGCAGGACTGGCAAGGAGCTCATTTAGAAGGTCAGGTAAGAAGCTACCATCTGTTGGCACCCTGTTTGAATTATTTACTCTTGCCAACTATGTACTAAGCTCAATTGATGATCACCTCTTTGATGGAGATTCAATGTCATCAGAACCCTCTAAATTTCTATGACCTGGGAAATAGACCTAGTGATCCCATACTAGTTATAGTTCTGGCAGGGAACACTGAAGAGCTCCCTCTAAAACCTGATCTCGTGTTTCCCAGAGATTGCTAAAGGCTATTCAGATATTAGGAACATGTCCATTTATATTCAACTGGAGTCAAATGCTATGTTGTAGAAAAAACATAATGTTGTTCCTGTTATTAAAAGTTTAATTAAGCTCCGTGTCTCTCTTTAAGCACTACTTAATAGAAAATGAATCTTCAAAGGGCAGAATTCCTATTAATTTATTTTGTGCTTTTAAATTTTGGCTTGTAACTTTTTTTAAAAAAGAGAACCATGGTTAAGCAAACAGTGGTACAAAATGGAAGTAAGAATATTCTCTGATGACTCTAATAGGCCCTGTCATGAGGTAGAAACATTCCACTGTTCACTTGAAAAATGATTTGCTATGTAAGTTAAATACACAGTATGCAATGGTAGGCAGTGAAATGTTTTCATTTTAGTATAACTAAAAAGGGTACTAGAAAGCTGAATAACTCATGTACCAATAGAGACAAAATTTTCCTCTCTTATCCTAGGGATGATGGGTACTGTGTCCTTTCCAGTGTAGCTCTAGTCTAGCTCCATTTCACACTGTTCCTCTTTAGACTTTGATTTCATCTTTGGATCATAAATTTTGAAGCCAAAGATGATCTAGGTCCATGCTGGCAAACCTATGGCATGCATGGTGGAGCATGCCAGAGGGGGCTGCTCCTTTCCCCTCTCCACAGGTACCTGAGGACATTTTTCACATGACCCACCTCTCTTCCCAGCAGCCCAATGGGAGCACTTTCTCCCTCCCCCTTTTGGGGTAAGGCAGGGGGTTAACATGCAGTGTGAGGATTGTCGTTTGGGCACTCAATCTCTGAGGTCTCTAAAAGGTTTGCCATCACTGATCTAGGTTCATCTGGTCCCAGCCTCTCACTTTACAATGGAGACATTTGAAACTCAGAGAATGAGTCAAGTGATTTTTCCAAGGTCACATAATCAGCAAATGGTAGAACCAAGATTTGAACTTGGATTCTCAAATTCTGAATCCAACATTCTTTTCACTGCAATACATTGCCTCTTGTCCATTCCAGCAAGTTCAAAGTATGCCATAGATCTGAATTCCCTAAAACCATAGCTTTAAGAATATACATAAGCCATTCCTTAAACCTTAAATGTACTCTGTCATCACTTCTATTTGTTAAAATCCTTCTCTTCCTTTAAGGCTCATCCGAGGTTTTACCTCTTTCAAGAAGTCTCCTCTAATCCCCTTTATTAAAAGTAATGTCTTCATCTTCCAATCATCTTATAGTACTTTATCTGAATTTCTCCTTTGTTCCTATCATATGGCATACCTCTCTACCCCTAACCCAAATCTTAACCCTAGCCCCAACCCCCCTGTATCCTTAGTACCTTGTGAGTTCTTTCAGAAAATGTGAAGCCATAGTGTTCTGGGTTGGCTAGTTCTTTCTTTGACTTTGACAGAAGCTTGTCTCCTTGGAATTATAGAGGTAATGGGGATCAATAAATTGACACCTAACTGCTGAGCTATACCTTTAGATTTAGACTTTAAGCAAGGGAGCTAGCTGGTCATATGTACTAAGCCATCAGTTTTGCTTAAGTATTATTCTGAGTTACAAGGAAAAATCAAACAAGAGCAAGTTGGGAGTATATGGGGAAATGGCTGACATTAAAAAAAAGATATTAATGAGAATTTTAAAAGGTAAAGAGTTGGAAAGAAAGGAACCCAGGTACAGGACAGATTCTGTTCTGTGAAGATGTGAAGGGAGACCTGTACAATCTGTCACAACAGACTATTCATCAAAAATATATTAAAAGAGGAAGCTATATGACTCAGTGGATAGAGAGTCAGGCCAGGAGATGGAAGGTCCTGCGTTGAAATCTGGCTTCAGACACTTCCTACATATGTGAACCTGGGAAAGTTGCTGGACCCCACTCTTCTGCCTTGGATCCAATACTTAGCATCGATTCTAAGACAGAAGGTAAGGGTTTTTTTAAAAGATATCTTTAATAAAGATTGTGTGGTATCATGATAAAAAATTAAGGAATGTCAAAATCTGATCAACTCAATGATGAGTAGTATAAAACAAGTAACTGAGCAAAATAAGGGCATATTGCACATCTTTAAAATTTTCAAGATGTACAAATTGTAAGATTTACTGTGTAAGTCAATACATTTAATTCATACCAAGAATTTTGCTTATCATTGTGTATGTTCCATGTTGTATCATCTTGGCTGTTAAGTTCTGGGAATACAAATATAAGCAGGAAAAAAGTCCCTCTTCTCAAGAAAAATAATCATGGAGCATTGTAGAAATAGTCGGAGAAAAATCAGGAGTATAATCTAGGGAGGCATGAAGACATGAATAAGTAGGCATATTCCTTAAATGGAAGAAAGGGGAGGCACCAATCAGAAACAGAGGATACAGAGAAGGCAGAAAGGAGCATAAGGAAAGGATGAAGGGAGGGAAGAAAAATGAGAGGGATGAAGAAGTGAAGAAAGATGGGAGGGAGAAAGGGAGGTCAAATGGAAGGAAGGAAAGAAGGAAGGAAGGAAGGAAGGAAGGAAGGAAGGAAGGAAGGAAGGAAGGAAGGAAGGAAGGAAGGAAGGAAGGAAGGAAGGAAGGAAGGAAGGAAGGAAGGAAGGAAGGAAGGAAGGAAGGAAGGAAGGAAGGAAGGAAGGAAGGAAGGAAGGAAGGAAGGAAGGAAGGAAGGAAGGAAGGAAGGAAGGAAAATGAAGTGACAGAATTTAGGGATATGTGTGGACAGGGTACACAAGTGGTGGGATACATTTAAAAGGAGTATGTGGGTCTAGAGCATCCAGGTGAAGGAACAGCTAATGTCTCCAATACTACAGAACACTAGCATCTTCTATGTTATCATAATACTGTTCCCTCTAGATTTTCTCCTTACCAGTCTCATAGCCTGCTCCTGGTGCTTCTCAGATGGATGGTACTGCTTTGGATGCTGTTTCACTGGATATGTAGTTTCCTCTACAGTGGTCAGAAAGATGCTGCTCTCCGGAAAACTACTCACCAGATGCTGCTTATTAGTCTGCACTGGACACCATTTCTCCAGACCCTTTGCCTCCCCAAATGGGTATTGCTCTATTGAATGCTGCCTAGTGGGATCCTGCTTCTACATATATCTAGTCATATCTGGACATGTCCCTAATATCTCCACTTTCTTACTTAGCTGAAATTCTTTGCTATTTCTTCCTAAATAGAAGAGCAGATGCTGTCATAATCTTTGAACTAAGATCTATTGGACTTTATTTTTTATTTAAAGTGAAAACTCTTTGCTAAGACCAACAATAAGTCTTCCTTTGAGTTTTTTTCTTTTCCAATCTTGGTGTTGGAACAACTCATCTACCTAGGACAAGATTCTTCACCCCAAACACCCCTATCTTTAGAACAAATAGCTAGATCCCAGCAAACTAATGCTCTTGGGTTTATTTACTTTTTACTTGATTTCCTGGGGGTGAAATTTGGGTCCTCAAAAACAAACCCACTCCAACTCATTCCAGATACCTCTCAATTTTCATTTCTGAAGGCTACAGACTGCAAAGCAGGTAATGGCTATTTGACCAGTAAATATCTATAAATCCTGGAATTCTAATCCAGAGTTATGCTGTCTTAACTGGTATAGAAAAAGGAAAGAACCTAGTCTAGTCCAATGTATGCAGGCAACCCCAGATGAGACCACACTTTCTATGTCATCCAGTTTGGTCCATTTTGTCATATACCCTGTACTCGGTGCATATATCAGTCCCCTACTTTAAACTCCTATTCTGTGAACATCCCTTCAAAACAGGGCATGTCTAGTGAACACTCTTGAGAATTGGATTCCTGTTCATCTCAGTAAACCTGCCCCACCCCATAAAACTTCTCTAGCCATCACTTCCTTCAATATATTCTCACTTCTCATTAGGATGTAAATTTTTTGAGACAGTAGAAATAGAACCACTTTTTTATTTTTATTCCTAGCACAGGACTGGCACAGAGTATATCTCTGATAAATGCTGTCACCTCCACTGATTCATTAAGTATCATAAATAGGATTTGAACACTCATTTTCCTGTCTCCAAATCCAGCACTTAAACAGTGTGCCAAACCAAGTCACAGTGAATAACAGAGAATTAATTAAGGGAGAACTGCACTTTGGAAAACCATAAATCTCGGCTCCATATCTGGAATTATATGTTGCTATACCCAACACGCTTTTTGATAGGAAATTGTACTGATTGCTGACATTTCATCTAAGTACTGATTGAGGGCTTAAAGAGAGTTATAGCTGACAACATAATTCAGTTGAAAGGTCAAATATTCTCAGATGTTAATATTTTTAATTAGTGTGTCCTAATCCACCAGAAATTTTTAAGTTTGATGGAGTTTAAATGAATCAAATCCAGTTTCTGAAACTCCTAGCAAAAACAATAAAGCAATATAAATGGTGTTCTATGAGTAGCCCATTAATTCGTAGGAGTACTGATGTCAGTCAATTGACAATCCTTCGTTCATATAAAGTAGCTAGAGTCTGAAAATGGCAATTTCAAATGAGCAAGTTGAATATCATTGTTCCCATTATCACCAGTTTAAAATATGTATGTCAATGAAAGACAAGTGTTCTTTCATTAAAAATCTCAAAAAAGAGAGACAATAAGTGGAAAGAAATGGAATTTTTAAGTCATTCCTGACTCATAGAAATAGGGATAAACATCAGAGCTGTGATTTCATTGGCATAGGGAACTCTCAGGTGTGAAAACTCCCTCTGCCAAAAAGAGGTGCAATTTATAGTTTTAGAGAGTTGGCCAGAGCTGAGATGTTAAATAGGTGCCCCACAATACTCCCAAGTGTGGCCCAAACCTGATAAAAGTGTAATTAGAAAATGTTTAGCAAAATATGATAAAACTTAAAGAATATTACATTTTAAAACCATATATGTCAGCCACATGGATCTCTACTTACAGTTTTATGGCCCTTTTTTCTATTTGAGTTTGACACCACTGAACTAGAACACTGTTAAGTTACTTGATCAGCATCATACAACCAGAATATGCCAAAGGTGAGATATGAATCCAGTGCTTCATGGCTTTAAGAGTAGCACTCTATACACCATGACAAGTAAACTCATTTACCTGCTGAAAAATAAAATAGAAAAGTCCTTAACAGATAGGGGAGGGGCAATTAGGTTCAAATCTGGCCTCAGACACTTCCAAGTTGTATGACCCTGAGCAAGTCACTTAACCCCACTGCCTTGTCCTTCCCACTCTTCTGCCTTGGAACATATACATAGTATTGATCCTAAGATGGAAGGTAAAGGTTGTGTGTGTTTTTTTAAGAGATGGGGTGGGGGGAGGGAATAGAACCAACAAAGAAGCCAGAGAAGAAGTGTCACATGAAGATAAGAGGAGAACTGATGCAATGTGATATCATAAAAGTCCCAGGATAAATGAATTTCAGGAAAGAAGCAAGGTTCAATCAGTTAAGCACATAAGGCACACAGCATACAAAAACAAACACACACAGTAACATAGTGTTTGGCCAAGTGAAAGACCTCAATTACTGGATGAAAGACTTACTATTTAATAAAAACTTCTGGGGAAACTAGATAGCAGTCTGACAGAAATTAGAGTTAGACCAATACCTCATACCAACATAAACTCCAAATGGATGGAAAATCTAGATATAAAATATCACATCATAAACAACTTAAAAGAAAAAAGAAGTTACCTTTGAGATCTATGAATAGGACATAAATTCTTGACTAAACAAGTAATAGAATTACATAGTTTAATAAAGTAAAAAAATGTTGATTATTTAAAACTTAAAAGTTTTTACACAAATAATTCTAATATAAAATAATAAGGAAGTAGCTGACAGGGAAAAATCTTTGCAACAAGTTTCTCTAATAAATTTTTCATTTCTAGGATATATAACAAACTGATTCAAATTTATAAGAATGAGAATCATTCTCCAATAGACAAAAGTCAAAGGGTATAAACAGGCAGTTTTCAAAGGAAGATATCCTGGCTCTCAATAATCCTGTGGGAAAATGCTTTAAAGTACTAATAATTAGAGAAATGTAAACTAAAGCAAATTTAAAGCCATACCTCACACCTATCAAACTAGAAAAGAGGGCAATGGAGGGAAAAAACATGTTGGAGGATTTGTGGGATAATATGTATACTACTTATGGAACTATGAATTGGTCTAGAGATTCTGAAAATAATTTAGGAATGTGCTCAGAAAGTTGGCAAACTATATACCATTTAACTCAGTTATTATAAACCTATACCCCCCAAAAGAAATTTTAAAAAGAAAAAAATGGCCTATACATAAAAAATTATACCAATTTTTTTTAGTCAAATGTTTTTGGTACTTCCAAGGTGGTATGATCTGGAGAGAGTTGCAGTTCCATTGCCTGTGCCCACTTCTAGGTCATATTTCAAGGGCAAAGAGAAGCATTTTTAGTTAAGAGACTGGAAGCCCTGAGGAACAGTACCATATCTGGCCCCAAGGGATCAGAGACTCTGAGAAACAGTATCAATTCTGGACCCAAAGGAGAAGAGACCCTGAGGAGTATCAGCTGCAGTACCAAGAGATTAAGGACTCTTCTTATGTGAGGACTAGAGAACAGACCAAGAGAGCATTGACCACACCTCTCTCCAGATCATACCACCTTGGAAGTACCAAAAGCATTCCAAACCCCAGAATAGTCTCTAAAAATGGCAATGTGGAAAAAAGCCTGAAGACTGAGACAGAACCCTTCCTCTTCCACCTCCTCCTCCCTTACACGACAACATTAACATAAAGTTCCAAATCAAGAAAGAGGGTAGAAGAATCATCAAACAACAATAGAACCTGACTGCAAAAAGCTACTATACAGACATCAAAAATCAAGACCCAACTCAAAAGATATTGAAGTTAAAACAGCAACAAGTAAAGCCTAAAAGAAAATATTGTGAATGTAACACAAGCCCAATAGGAATTCCTGAAAGAACTAAAAAAATTATTTTCAAAATCAGAATGGTATAGGAAAACTTACATAACAAAATGAAAGCAAAGAAAGAAATTATCAAAAGACAATCAACAGCTTGATAAAAGGAGCAAAAAAAAAAATACCAAAGAAGATAACACCTTAGAAGCAAATGAGAAAAGAGGAACAAAAACTCACTGAAGAAATAATTTTCTAAAAATCAGAATTGGGCAAGTGGAAGCTAATGACCCCATGAGACATAAAAATACAATAAAAGCAAAGTCAAAGAAGGAAAAAATAGAAGAATATTCTTCTGCCTTGGAACTGGTACATAGTCAATTCTAAAGTAAAAGGCAAGAGTTTGCTTTTTTTTAAGAATTGCAATTCTTAAAAACTATGATAAAAAAGAGCTTTGACATCATATTTAAAGAAATTATCAAGAAAAAAACTGTACAGATATCCTAGGACAATAGAATAAAATAGAAATTTAAAGAATCTGCCCATAAATTCCTGAAAGACTTCCAAAATGAAAACTCCCAGTAATATTATAACCACATTGTAGATCTCCCAGGTCAAAGAGAAACTACTTCAAACAGCAAAAAAGAAAACATTCAAATACTGTGGAGTCACTGTCAGGATCATATAAGATTTAGGAGCTACCACATTTAAGTATTGGAAAGTTTGGACTATAGTATTCTAGGAGGCAAAAGATTTGGGATTACAACCAAGAATAACTTACCCAGCAAAACTGAGTATAATCTTTCAGGGGGAAAATTGATATTTAATGAAATAGAGGACTTTCAAGCATTCCTATTGAAAAGACCAAAGCTAAGGAGGAAACTTGATTTTCAAATATGAAACTCAGGAGAAGCATAAAAAGATAAACATGAATGAGAAATCATAGAGGGCTCAATAAAGTTAAACTATAAACCTTTCTATATGAGAAGATTTTTTATGTATCTTCTAAGAATGTTATCATTATTAGAGCATTTAAAAGGAATAAAGGGGATGCAAGAGTAAATCAATTATGTTAGAATAAAATAAAAAATGGAAAGCAGAGAAAGAGGGATGCCCTGGGTGAATAGAGATGGGAAAGGATGACTGGGACAAATAATCTCACATAAAAAAGTGTACAATGAAGAGCTTTTATAGTGGAGGGGGAAATGAAGGGTGTCAGGTAATACCAGAACTTCCCTCACATCAACAAAAGGGAAAATATAAATACACACTCAATTAGTAATAGAAATCTATCTTACCCACAGGGTGTAGGAGGGGAAGGAGATAGGAGAAAAGAGGTGGTGATAAAAGGGAGGGCAGTTAAAAGAAGGTAATGATCAGAAACAAAATACACTTTAGAGGAGGGACAGGATAAAAAAGAGAAAAGGACAATCAGAGGAAAAGCAGATGGAGAGAAATGCACCTTTAGTAATGATAACTGAATGTGAATGGGATGAATTCATCAATATAATAAAAGCAGATAGCAGAACAGACTTGAAATCAGAATCCAACATTATGTTGTTTACAAGAATCACACTTGAAACAGAGAGAAATAAAATAAGGAACTTGAGCAGAGTCTATTATGCATTAGCTGAAGTAAAAAAAGGGAGAGGTAATAGTAATAATCTTGGGCAAAGCAAAGTAGACTTAATTAAAGGGAATAAGAGAGGAAACTGTCTTCCTAAAAGGAACCATAGACAATGAAGTAATATCAGTACTAAGCATATATGCACCAAAGGGCAGAATATCCAGATTCTTAAAGGAAAATTTAAATGAAATACAGGAGGAAATAGAGAATAAGCTATACTGGTGGTGATCTGTAACTTTCTCCCTTCAGAATTATGTAAACCTACCCATAAAGCTAAGGAGAGTTACATAATCTTACAAAAGTCAGATCTGATAGAATTCTGGAGAAAACTGACGGGAATGGAAGGTATCCTGGCTTCTTTTTTTTTTCAGCTGGATATGGGACCTTCATAAAAATTTACCATATATTAGGGCATAAAAACTTCATGTCCAAATGCAGAAAATCAGAAATATTAAATGTATCCTTTTCATAAAATAATGCAATAAAAATGGCATTTAATAAAACAACAAAAAGCATAAATTTAAAGCTAATTGGAAACTAAATAATCAAACCCCAAAGAATGAGTAAGTCTGTTGATTTTTATTTTGTTCATTGGTGGGTTAGGGGATGGAAGTGTTAATTTAAAAAATAATTATTACTTAAAAAATAAAAATAATTAACTATTTAAAAATAAAAAAGGAAGTAACTGACAGTATCAGGTCAAGGAGAATGATGATTTTAAAAAGGGATTCTTTGTAGTACTTTGTATTAAGGGGTCACTAGCATCCTCTGAGAGAGAATTCAGTTTCAATAGACATATACCACATTACAAGATCTGAAAGATGTGTGTGTCCTAAAAAAAAAAAACAGCGTCAAGCTTTTTAAATCGTTTGGTAGAATAAACAAGTAGAACAATGGCAAAAGAAGATAGGATGATGTAATTAAGATCCTTTCACACTAACCAGTAAACTACCATTAAGTTGCACAAACCAAACAGTATTTTATAACTCCTGATGAGACAGCATTTTCACCCTTTAATGAGAAATCTTCTAAAATGGGCTGGCACTATTTCTTACCCCCTCCATCTGCTGGCTGCCAGTGTTATGGTAGATAAGTTCCAAACCCAGGTCCAACACTTTAAGCACTGTCATATATCTGGATCTTCAGCAGGTTATGTGACTATGCAGCCTTGTCCACAGCATTCTGCTCTTTCCAAATGAACTCTGGTTTTGTTTATAGTAAGGTCAATCTACTGGGGAAAGAGGTTTTAATTCAGAGCTTTCACTCTCCATCCAAAAAGTTTCATGTGCAAGCAGAAACTTCTGGAGTATTGTATTGATGTCAGCATCTTAAGGGACTTCCCAGATCTGATCATGAAAACAAGGGGTATGTGGAAAATGGCTTTCCTGGCTTTGTGAAGCCCTTGCAAACTGTTTCCCATAAAGAAGGAGAAACCTAGTATCCAATTTATGCATGCTCAAAAAGGCAAAAGATATCATCTCTGGAATGAGGTTGGAGAAATATGACTCATCTCTTTTGTTCGCTGCCAACCTTACCTTGACATTTGCTTCTGTAAACATAGTCAGCACTCCAGCAAAGAAATTATCTCTTGGATATGTGTCTGGATTTTCTCCTGTCACATCCTGACCAATAAGGAGAATTTTCCCCTCTTCCATTCAACAATGATGCCAATAATTAATTTTAAAAGAATCTTGCATTTGGGTAATGAGTTTCATTTTTCTCCCAAATTTCCTTCCCAGCTATTTTCTTATTCTTGTAGAACTCTTGAATTCTTCAGGTTGTGATGATGAAATCTACAAAAGGGAGCAGAGAGACACTAAAATTTATGAAGGTGTTGTCATGTCACTGAATTAATTTCTTCTGGCGTGATTATAGGTGAATCTCTTTAAGATTCACAGTCTTAAATGACTATCTCATCAAGACTTTTTCATTTAAAATACCAACACTCAAACTCCAAAAAATCTGGGATTTCATCCATGTCGTTACTCCTAAAAATGGCATAGACTATTATCTTACCATAGAAAATACTAAAAGTCAGTCTAGTTGGAATATAAGGTTAACAAAAGATAGTAATGTGAAATGACTGGAAAGGAAGTTTGGAGACTGGTTTCTGTGAAGGCTTTGGGGCAGAGAGATGACATGATGGGACCTATGCATTAGAAGACTATTTTGGTAACTATGTAAAGGATGAGACAGAGAGTTGAGAGAGTGGAAGCAAAGAGATCTATTTGGAAGTTATTTAAAAAGTTAAGAAAACAAGTGATGGTGGCTTCAAGTAACCTAGAAAGAATATGATTAGAGAAGGCGACACGGCTACAAAAGTCGGAGGTAGGTTAACAATGATTTGACAACTGACTGTTTCTTTCAGTCTTACCACAATCCACCTTCTTAATTATTTTTGTATATATATCTTACTGTCCTAACAGAGTGTAAGCTTTTTTACAGCTTCAGGAATATATCCAGATTATGTGTTGGAGGACTAAAAAAGTGGCTAGAGAGTTGGTCTCAAAGTCAGGATGACCTCTATCAATGTCTTACTTCTGACATACCTTGTCTGTGTGACTCTGGACAAAAATCACTCAGTGTTCTGGGAAATTGAGAATATAAGTAAGAGAAAATACAGATTGGCATTAGTGGAAGAAAAATCCTCACCATAGAGTTTCCTAAACCAATGAAATCACAGTTCTAATCCTTATCCATCTGAGGACAAAATTAACACAATTTGCAAAGACTCATCACCAGGCATTTTTTTCTGGCAGTAGCAACTCACAAAACCATATACTTGTGTCAAATACTTGGGGAGCCAAGAGTATAACAGATATCAATGAAGGAAAGATTATCTAGGAAAAGTAATTGTCTAATTATAGAAAAAGATGTTCCAGCACACTAAAATTAAGAGAAATGCAAATTTGTAAATCTCTGAGCTTTTACTTCATACTCTATAAACCAGCTGATAACTGAAAATAGAAAGCCAGTATTTAATGAAACTGTGGGCAAAGAATTACACATTAATTGTTTGTGTCTCTGTGAATTTGGGTGAACTTTCTGGGAAATGATTTAGATCTATTCTAGAAAAAAATCACTAAAGTATTAATACCCATTGACTCAAAGATACTATGCCTGAGTATATACCCCCAAAAGGTCAGAAATAGAAAGGAAAGATCCCCTGTAGACCAGAATCTTCTTAGCAGTACTTTCTTTGGTGCCAGGATAAATTGGAAATAAGGTGGGTGTCCAGCAATTGGAAGAATGGTTTAGAAAATTATGGTACATATACTAGAGTATTATTATGCACTAAGAAAAGGCAAATAATAATTCAGAAAAATTTGGGAAGATTTACATGAATCACTTCAGACCAAAGCAAGCAGAACCAGTAGAACCAGGACAATATGGATAATGACTCTAAATACTTAAAGGAAAAGAGCACTAAAAGGCATCATAACCCAGATTTTAAACAATGGTCAATTTTAACCAACAAGGCCTGTTGATAAAACATACTTCCCTCATTATAGTAGAAAGGTAACATTAGACATGCTCATTGAATCAGTGGGTCTTCCCTAACCACGCATCTATGTTTCAAGAAAGCATTCTATTAGGCTAGAGTTCTTGGGAAGTGAATGTAATTTAACATTTAAAAAAGAAAACTACAATATTTTAAACACTATTGTATTTAGCAGCTTAAGTCATTTAGTGGCTTTATAGCAATATGGAAATACATTTCAATGTAGTGAAAAATTGGAAGTCAGATGGCATGAAGCTTAGCAGGAAAGGAAAGAGAAGATGTAGAAGATCTGAACGTGTAATCAGTGGGGGGAAGAAATTAATAGATAATAAGGATAGATTCAATATAAGAGAGGAAAAGGACTATAACAGCAATCTCCAAAATCTTTTCTAATTCTAAAGTTTTATCATTTGTTCAACATTGGTGACTCTGACAAGTTAGATGCTAAAGTCATACAGTGAGCCAGAGTCCATCTTAAATTCAATTTCTCATGTTTCCTTCCTTCATTTGTACCACTACGTATTGTTGCCTTATCCATATTAATTATTTTATCCTTCCAAATGTATAAGATACTACTATTACCTAAAACAGGTATTGGAAAAAGGAGTTTTTGAGCAGTACTATTTTATGATTCCCCAAGAAGAAACAGCAAAAGTCATTTCTCATTGTTGACCTTTATAATATTCTTTGCTTCCCTGGCAAGAATTAAGAGGTTTGGATTATAATGACAAAACTAATCTAAAATTTGGCTTTCACCCCAAACCCATGCCTCTCCCGTACTTCTCTGTTACTTTCAAGAGCACTATCGTCCTTCTAGTTACCCAGGTTTATAAGTTCTTCACATCCCACGTATCTAACCAGTTGCCAATTCTTGGCATTTCTTTCTCTGTATCTTTTATATATTCTCTCTTCTCTCCATTCATACCAACAATACTCTGGTTCTAAACCTTTTCATCTCTAAATTATTGAAATAATCACCTAATTGGTCTCTATGTATCAAGCCAATCTTTCCTCTCCAATCCATGCTCCATCCAGCTGCCAAAGTGATGTTCCTAAAGTTTAAGTGACCATATCACTCTCTACTCAATAACCTCCAATAACTTCTATAGGACCAAATATAAGATCTTTAGCTCTTCAAGCTCTTCATGACCTGGTCTTTAAACACTCAATTCCTCTCTATTCATACTATGGGACACCCATACTGGCTTATTTATTATTACTCACAAACAATCCTCCATATCAATAACTTTTTATTGGCTGTCCCTGAAGCCTAAAGTGTATTCTCTCCTTACCTCCAATTCTTTTAATATTCCGTTTATAGGGCATCTGGGTTGCTCAGTGGATAGAGCCAGCACTATAACCAGCACCCATAACCCCTAGAACTTTAAAACTACTTTATATTTACTCTATATTTGTCATTCATACACACACATATGGAGAAAGAGATTTATATGGTATCTCCACTAATAAATTATAAGCACCCTAAAAAAATATTTAAGAACATAAGATTCTTTCTCTTCCCAACATCTAACATATCACACATATTATGTGCTTAATAAATACATAGATGTATTGATTGACTGTAAGATTCAGATCTGAGGGACAATTGAGGATCCCACCTCTCCTATACCAACTCCAGTAAGTATCTGTAAAGGACTTTAGATAAAGGTATAATAAAGATAACAGAAGAGAAAAAGACATAGGCTCCATCATCTACCTCAAAACTTTACAAAAAGAGGGCCAGTAGCTAACAAAGGCTAGATCAGAGATCAAACTAGGGACGTCAGTGTAATTTTTAGTAAATGAATTCGAATTAGAGGATCCTAAGAGAGAACATTCCATGGAAACCAGCAGGAGCTCTTGGAAAAATTCCTGAAGTCAGATGATTCTCTATTCTCTGACCAGGGAAGATCACAAGCCACCACAAGTTACCAAAAAGCCTGAGGTCAGATCCCAGGCCTGGCTTGGTCTGGTCTATCAGAACCAGATTCTAAGGAAGAAAATAAGCATTTAAAAAAAATAGGACTCCCTGAAAACCCCAAGAAGTCAAAAAAATCTAGATACTATATTTTAAAATATTATAAAAATTGCCCATATCTATTAGAACCAGAAGACAAGGTAAAAATAGAAAACATTGGATGATTATCTTCTGAAAGATAACCTAGTTACAATATCTAAAAACATAATAACCATGAGCCAGGGCTTCAATGTCAAAGAAAAACAATGTCAAAAATAAATAATTCAAACATGAAAGGGCCAAAATAGGATCACACAAGATTATGCTCCAACTCTAAAGGAGGGGAAATCTTGGATTATAATATTCCAGAAGGCAAAAGATAAAAGCTTTCAACTAAAAATAGCATAACTTGAAAATAATTGCATATTCTTATGATGGGAGATGGGGGGGGGGGGTGGGGGAATACCTTTAAAGCAATAGTGGATCTATTCCTGAGGAAAAGATCAGTGCTAAGCAGACAGAAATATTAAAACAGAGGAGTCAAGAAAAACCTAAAGAAAAGGGCAAATACTTTTGACAAATTTCATGGGGTTAAATTAGGATAAAGTCCTGGTATTATAATATGAAAAGAAAAAAATATTTCTCGTCTTATTATTTGAAGGGCCACAGAAAGAGTTATGACAAACACAAAGTGTAGAGATGGTTTTGTTCTCTATTGCTAGTTTTAGGAGGAGAGATAAAAATATGGAGTGAGGAGGAAGCAATATACGAAGGAAAAAATGAGAAAGAGGAAAGAGTTATTTACTATTTCAAATAAATGGTGTGGGTAAGAAGAGTATACATACAAATAGAAGGAGGAAAGAGAAAAGGAAACTTCTTGTGAATCTTATTTTTCATCTGAGGTAGGCAAAAAAAGTTTGAAAACAGACAAAGAGCTTACTGTAGAAATATATTACATTCAAAACAAAAATAGGCTGGGATAGGGAAATTAGGAAGAAGGGTTTAAAAGGAATAGTAGATTTGGAGAGGAATAGTTACAAGCAAAACAAGCTTCAATTTGAGAGTATATAGTAAATGAATAAAGAAATACAGAAAAGAAAAATGTGAAACCCATACTTTACTAACCACAACTCAATAAAATTTATGACAAATATAGATGTTTGAAGAGATAATTCAAACTTAAATTGAAACTAAGTAATTTAATCCTAAAGAAAGTGAGTCAAATAATTCATAGAAACCATGACAACAATGAGACAGCATGACGAAACTTTTGTGATGAAGGTAAAATGTTTCTTCAGGAAAATATACATTTAAAGAAATTTATCAATTTTTTTGAAAGAGAAAGAGAACAGATCAATGAGCTTAGTGAGGTACTTTTATAAAAACCTAGAAAATCTACTCCAAAAATCTAAAAACAAACTAAACAACAAAGCAGAAAAAATAGTAATGATAATCAAAGAAATAAATTGAAAAAAAATCCAATGAATTGAATAAAACTATGGACCACTATGAAGGAAATTTTTTAAAAATTAAACTGAATTGCCAGTTTCAAAAATGAAAGGGATCATTTTCAACAGAAAATGAAATAAAGGAAACAAATAGAAAATATTTTCCTCAATCATAGGCCAATAAAACTAAACATTTAAGTGAAATGACTGAATTTTTAATAAAATATAAAATACTCAAATTCAGGGACAAAAAATATTGAGAATTTAAATAATGAGACAAAAATAAAATTTAAAAAATCATAAACTCCTAAATGAAAAAGAAATATGGATGTGTAAGTAATCTATCAAAGAGCAACTAATACACAAACTATTTGAAAAAAAATAGGGAAAGATAGATGTGTAAGTAATTTATCAAAGAACAACTAATACATAAACTATTTGTAACAGGACATAAAATGGACAATTTTTGTTCCATAAAACTGAAAAATAAATTTGTAGAAAAATATTGAAAAAATAAAATCTGTTCTGAGAATTACAAAAGAAATAGTTTACTAGGAAGTAATCATTGCAGCAAATTTCTCATGTTAACATGAGAAATATATGGAAAATTGATATAAAAATCATAAGAACCATTTCAAAAAAACAATTTTTTTCAAAAAGAGTAAAGTTAAACAATCTCATCGGGAAAAAAAATGTTTCAAACCACTGAGAGAAAAGATACGGACAAGAAACTGGCCTGTGATTTCATTAGTGAAGGGAACCCCTGGATGAGGAAACTCTACGCAAAATTAGGGACAAAATTGGAACACATAACTATTACTATCAAGACAAGCCATCTTTTCCCTACTCTGGCTTCTAAGTTGCAGTGGTCTCTTAGAACAACTGTACATATCCAGGCACAGCAAATCATCATGGCCATTTAGGAGAATAAAAATCTGGCTTGACACTTCCACGTCATCACTTTTTCCCAACAGTTGGAAAGTATGTTTCTTCCCCAGTCTTTTGATATTGTGGCCAATTCTTCTTTCCATTCACATTATGGCTTTAGTCTTCATGTAGGTCAGATCAATATGTATATAGTTAGTAAATTTTGGGGTAAAGTTCCAAATTGTTTTCTAGAATGATTAAATTAATTTACAACCTTACAAAGAGTGTCTACCCTTAGTCTCTCCAATAATTGATGTTTTCCTCTTTAGTCAGCTTTTCCATGGCTATGAGATAGAATCTCAGACATATTTTAATTTGCATTATCTTATTGTTAATAACTTGGAGCTTTTTTTCACATGGTTGTTAATAGCTTTTATTTCTTCAGTTGATAGCTGCAGTGAAGATTTTTTCCAAATCAATTCTTTTCCTTCTGAATTCACTGTTTTATGTTGCTTGTTTAGAAGTTTTCCAATTTTATATATCAAAAATAATTTGTTTTTCCTTTTATGATCATTATTATCCCTTGTGTAGGCAAGAACCCTGCATTGAGTCACAAAGGCAAAAAGTTTTGCTTTCTTTTATTCATTACATTACTTTTCCCCGTTGGGTATAAACTGTCACACACTCAGATTCCCATCAGAAAGGGATTTTAAATTCCAAAGGAAAAAGCCAAAATTCTCAAGTTCTCTCCTTTTAAGCAAGCTTACTGTAAAATAAAAAACAAAAAAAACACAAAAAAACCTTTTGTTTACTTTGAAACTAAAAATCTGCATTAATTTCCAAAAGCAGTAGTTAAAAAAAAAGGATTTCTGCTCTTCTTTGACACAAAGGTTTTTTTAAATGGATCCACTAGTAAGTTCTTTTTAGATAAGTAGATTAGGAGACTCCATCTGAACAAAAACTTGCCTGATAAAGTTAACTTTGGAGAATTACTATTCTCAGTCTCTAGCCTATTACTTACCAAAATGTGTTTTCATAGTAGAGAATGTCACTTTATGTTCAGTATTAGCTATTTCTGTCTAATTAGTGTTTTGGAACAAAAGTAACTGTCCAAATAAGTTGAGTCTTGTTTTAATGGTTGCCATGATACTATTGCCAATAATTGTACCAATGACCACCAAATCAAAAATGTGATGAAAGCTATTAGCTACTAGAATTAGTAGACAGATTCATGGCTCATTATGTCCTGCCTCCAACAGTCACCATCTGTATGACTAGAGGTAAATTACTTAGCTCATCTGAGCCACTATGTCCTCATCTATTCAATGGAATAATAGCAGTGCTATTGGCTTCACAAGATTTCTGCGAGGTGAAATGAGATCAACTATAGTGATTTGTCAGCCTTTGTCAGCCTTTAGGTGATATACAAATTTTAGTTAAAATGATTAGGATAATTGATTTATATTATGAGAGTCATTGTGCCCCATACTGAATAGAGAGCTAGGCAGAGGAACCAGGAGAAGATAAGGATTCAAATGCTGATTCTGACAACAACTGACTAGGATCACACGATCCTAGGCAAGTTATTTTCCCTTTATGTATCCTATGTAACTCTCTGAGGCTACATACAAACTGCAAGGAATGTACTAACCTGCATTGGTAATAGAAGCTCCATTTATCGACGAAATCATAAGTCTAGTCCCTGTCCTTACTTCATTTATACTAGCAATTCTCCTTTTTTTGTAGATCAGCCTTGATCTTCCCCCTCCAGCTTTACAAGCACAGCCACAGGACCTCCTGAGCCATTTAGACTCCTTCTCTAGTCCATTTCTCCTACTCTGAGTACTTCCAGATTATTCATGTTAGTAGGCATTACACCTGTTTGTCCCTGAAGAATTGCTGACTTACTATTTATTCTGTGCCAAGAAAAGACCTTTCTATACCCAAAGGCTGAGAGGGTCTAAGTAGCTCTAGGAGCAGAGGAAACAAGACCCTTCTGGATCAGGTTCATTGTCCTTTTCCCTTTGCTGGTCCCTGTCCCACTCAATGGGTCCAAGACTGTTCTGGCTCTCATACTGGGCTGAATTATACTATATTCTAGTACAGTCTCACTAATAATAATAATAATAGTCAGTATTATTCTAGCACTGACCCACTAATCCTTGGCTCCCAAAAGACGTGAGTTGGGCATCAGGTACCAAAGGGAAAATTAGGAGATAAACACGTAGGAAGGCAACAATAAAGGGGAAATAAAGGCAAGAAACTCAATCCTAGCAGGCACTAGGAGTAGATAACAGCCCAGTGTTCATTAGTCAAAGAAACAATATGCAGAAGGTTGCATGTGGAAATGTAACTGTGCTTTGGTTACTTCAGGTTGGGGGAAGTCAACTTTATCATGTAAAGCTGGGCTAACGCTCTTCTCTCCTATGTTGTTTCTTATACAGTAGAGCAGGGGGGCTTTACCTGGGGTCTGTGCCTAGATTTCAGGCAGCCTGTGAACTCAGATGGAGACAAAATTTACACCTATGTGTTCACTAACTTTTGTTGTCCTTGGTAATCCTCTCTCTTTTGTTTTCTGCATTTAAAATGCTATTCTGAGAAGGGGTTCGTAGGCTTCATTGGACTCAAAAGGGTCCATGACACACACAAAGAAGTCAAGAAATCCTGGTTTTGTGGCGGGATCATGTTCAGAAAGCACAATCATAGATCTAGGGACCTTGGAGGCCATCTAATCCAACCCTATGCAGGTTCCAGTGGCCCAGCACTGCTGTCCCCCCTTTGGGCTCCAAAGACTGGATGCTGTGCTGACTTCCACCTCCCCTGAAACTTCTTCACTCAGAAAACCCACAGGCTTCCAGCTCTGTGAGATCATGCTGTGCTCAGGCCTCCCTGGGAATTCCTGCTCAGAGTTCCCACAAACCTCAGGTCATTTCCCAGAGCTCATACTGGCTTCTTCCTTCCCTCTGGCAATCCTCCTTTAAGCGCCCACAGCTTCAGGCTGTCTTTTTGCTCAGATGGATGAAGGAATTTACTGCTATTTTTCTTTGATTTTTTTTTGATCATTGATCTTTCTCATTCCCTTTTAGATATTTGCTCAGGCATCTTCTGGGACCTTTCATGTTATCATCTTATCCTATCCAATCCATTTTGGATTTGACAAATGTCCAATTGATATATCTATGGAACAAATCTAATTATGTCACTTTGCTACTCAAAAAATTTCAGTGACTCCCTATTGCCTTTAGACTAAAATGCAAATTCCTTCATTATACTGTTACCCATACACAACATCCCATTTCCCATTTCTGTGCCTTTTCCCATCCTGTAATGTTCTCCTTTCTCATCTCTGTGCTTTGAACTCTCTCTAGCTCCCTTCAGGTTCAAACACTATCAAAAAACCTGTCTTGATCACCCCAATAATTTTGAATTTCTTTTACATACATCTTATCTGGGACCATAGTATATCCCTTAGTAGATGTGATCTCCTTGTGGACAGAAAAGTGTATTTTTGGATCCCTGATCCCTAGAACATAGAAAGGGATAAATATATGCATGACATTTATCTAGTGGATGTGATATCCTCAAGTAGAATTTAAGCTCTTTGAGAACTTTTTTCACTTTTTGGTTTGTTTTTTTTCCCAAATACCTCACATACATTAAACACTTCATGAGCATTGCCTGAACTGAAATGAATTCAAATGAATTGAAGATATCCAGGAGACAGTTAGAAAAGCGAGAAGGTAGCTCAGGAGAAGACAGGCGCTGGATAGTCATTGAAGCAAATTAGATCACCTAAAGTTGAGAAGTATAGAGAGTGAAGAGAAGCTATCTCAGGACAAAACTTTGAGGTAGCCATATGTAGGGGCATGAAAAAGATGAAATAAGGATTAAAATAGATACACATCAATAAGACAGGAAGAAGGAAAATCAGGAGAAATCAGTGTCACAGGAGTCAGGAAAGATCTTCAGGATGGATACATGTGATCAATTGTTTGAGGGGTCATAGCTTTCCTAATCTTTGCTCCTGTTATCTCATGTCACAATTATTCAATTAGCTGGCAAGATATGGCCTTTATTATCTCCATTTTACAAATAAAGGAAATGAAGTTGAAAGAAGTTAAAATTCTTGATCAAAAGAGGACATCTAGTAAGTAGAAGAGTAAGGATTTGGATTGAGGAGCACTTGGCACAGTGCCTGGCACTTAGTAGGTGCCTAATAAATTTTTATTAATTGATCATTTGAGCAGATTATTAAATTTTCGGTGTGAGCATTAATAGTTCATGAATTGGCAAATGACTCAAATCAGGGCTTGATTTATTGTCTTTTCAATTGACTAGATTTGAGAAGTGATGGAGAAAACACTAATAATGCATATTAATCTTTAAAATGTGTCATGGGCACATTTTTCTTTTGAGAGAGCCAATTGTTAAATTTTTACCAGCACATGCCTACTTCGAGCTCAATCTCTTCAGTGTTCTTTGTGCTGAATCATCCAAAACATCCTTCTTAGTAATACTAAATTCATTCATTCTAATAAAAATGAGAAAGGCTGTTTACTCTCACTCAATTCATGTTGTTTTCACACATATACGTGTATGCATGTACATACATATAGTTTTTTCTCCTTACTTGGTGTAGGTACTCCTTCCTACAGAGAACAGTCCTTTCATGCCTCTCCAAGGAAAGGAATGAGTTTTTTCTTTTTCTTTGTATTTTCCAGCACTAAGCTTAGCCCCTAGAATATAGTAAACATTTAATAAATGTCTTGATTGATTTATTCTCATTCATCGAATTTCATCTCTATCTTCTCACAGATAATCCCCAATGCAGAAAAGGGTTTCTTGTGGTTCTTCGAAAAAGTGGGGTGTACCACTGCCACACTCAGGCTCCCTATTGGTGGTTTGACCTCACTTTGGCAATTATGTGACCCACTCACCTCATTTTCTGCACTCATGTAAAGTCTTTCATCTCACCTTTTACGTGTAAGCCATCTTTGGTGGTATGCTGCATTCTGCCTACATCCAAATCACTTTCCCAACACTCTTTGGATCATTTGCAATTTTGATTCTCCTGAGATTATAGTGTTTCATGATTTCCTGCCATATGGCATTCCAAAGAAATATTTTCAAAGATGATCTTTTGTGACAATAAGTAGAATGAAAAAGCACCTCAGAGTTCTCAGAGAGGATCCAGATGAGGTTTTTTTTCCTCCTTTTCAAGATAATCCAGAGCTTCTCTGAACCTTTCTGGAAATCGTCAAAGGAAAAAGGGATCAACACAGTTCTTGGCAGCTAAGTGGTACATCCGATAAAGGACTGAGGCTTGAATCAAGAAGACCTGAGTTCTCATCTTAGACATTTACTGTATGATTCTGGGAAAGTCACTTAACTTCTGTTTGCTGTGGTTTGCTCATTTATAAAATGGGAATGAAAATAGCACCCACCTCCCAAAGTTACTGCGAAGATCGAATAATATTAAAATTGTAAGGTGTTTAATACAGTATCTACCACATAGTAAGGTATTATTTGACAAAAATATATATGTATATATAAAACTATGTCTTACTTATTTCTATTTATCAGTTGTGAATATACACAAGTCATACTTTGAACAATATTTCTCTTGCTATATATAATGTCCTTTTAATTCTGCTCATTTCACTCTGTAAACCTCAAAATTTCTTAGACTTATAAATGTTGGAAATTTCGCCATTGGGAAATTTCATACTTGAAAAATTTCCTATTGATAGTGGGTCTTGGCTATTGGAATGTGAACCCCATTGGCATGAGAGTTTCCTCCTCCTCCCTTCTTAAGATTACTTTAGGACAGAAACCTTTTGCTGAACAATGGAAAGGACTTTGACCTATGCTTAAGGATAGAACAGGAATTTCTTTGAGTCATGATTGATTTTAGAATTGATACAATGGAGATACTTGGAATCAATCTCCACCCTACTCAGTCCTAACAGGATTGAGGAAGGGCTGCAGCATAGATCAAAATTTCATTATTCCAATCTCTACCCTACTCAGGTTAACAGGATTTAGGAAGGGCTGTAGCAAAGGATCAAAGATTTAATTATTTGAAAATATGACCTTCAACAGACATGTGCAAAGCCAGAGACCTCTGGGCGGTCCTGGGTTAAGCTAGAGCCTCCATTGGCACAGGGAAATTGATGGACAGTGATTGGTAGATGTGAGAACTGAGGGGAGGGAACTTGGATGGTTTCCTTAAAGATAGAGGGCTCTGAAGACTCAGGGTGGTGGTTGAGGAGTTTGTCTGAGTGGTTGGAGTGTGCTCTGAGAAGCTTGCTCTGAAGGAAGCTGAAGGTGGGGGCCTCTGAGACTGTTTCTCCATTTTGGTCATGTGAGTAATAGGGACTGATCTCTTTTCTTTGCCCCAGCTATCTAAGGGCTTGGGCCTTTTGGCCCAGCCTAAACAGAAGGGATATTTAAGCCCTATTCCCTTCTCTCCCTTTTCTCTTTCTCTATCTCTAATTCCTTTCTTCCTCCTGTTGTAATTAAACTCCATAAAAGGATTGACTGCTGACTTGAGTTTTCATTTAGGAATTACATAGCTAAATTCCTTGGTGACCTTAAATTAATATATATCAGTCTTTTAAAGTGATTTCCTTGTCACAACTCTTTATAATTTCATGTAGGTCTTTCCATGTTTTTCCAAAATTAAGCTGCTTGTCATTTCTTATGGCATAGTAGTATTCCATCACAAGCATATACCACAACTGGTTTAGCCATTCCCCAATTGGTCATCCTTTCAATTTCCAGCTTTTTGTCATCACAGAAAGCAGCTGTAAATATTTTAGAACACAAATTTCCTTTTTCCCTGAATACCTTAGTGAAAAAAACCTAATAATGCTATTACTGGGTGAAAAGGTACACACAGTTTTATAACTCTTCGGGCATTATTCCAGATTGTTCTCCAGAATGGTCAGATCAGTTCACTGTTCTACCAACAATGTAATGGTGTCCTCATTTTTCCACAACCCCCTCCAATATTTATTTTTCTCTTTTATCACTTTAGCCAATCTGATAGCTATGAGATAGTACCTCGGAGTTGTTTTGATTTGCATTTCTCTATTCAATAATGATTTAGAACATTTTAGATAGTTATATATATATATATATACACATTTATGAATGTATGTATGTATATATATATATGCCTATCTTTGATCTATTCTTCCAAAAACTGTCTTTTACATATCTTTTGACTGTTAGAATCAAGATTTTACACATAGAAAGTTCATTGGAAAATATTCAATCCAACTCCCTCATTGTATGGGGAAGAAAATGCCTTTTCTCTGAGGAGCTCAAAGTGCTATGGTAAAATACATAGTTATTTATGCTTTGGGTACAGTGGAAAGAACCCTGGATTTTCACTCATTTGATCTGTTTTCTAACGAGTTTAACCTTTCTTATCCTCAGTTTACTTATCTGTAAAATGATGACCTTATTGAGTACTTTTTAATGCTAGATCAGAGACAGCTAGATAGTATGGTAAATAGAATGCTGGAACTGAAGAAGACCTGAGTTCAAAGACCTGAGTTTCTTACACTCACTAGCTGTGTAATCCTTCACACATCATTTAATCTCTATTTGCCTCAGTTTTATTAACTGTTAAATAGAGATAATGATGGCACCTCAAGTTTGTTCTAAGAATAAAATAACATCATATTTTTAAGATGCTTACCCACTGCCTGGCATGCAATAGGCGCTATATCAATGCTTATTCCTTTCCTTAAATATATAATTTTCTTATCATCTAGAATCAATAGAATATAAGATCTGTGGGGACAGGTACTATTTTGTTTGTCTTTGTCCCTGCTGCCTAACACTGTATCTAGCATATAAGAGACACCAATAAAAGGAAAGAATATTATACAACCCCCAAGCTAAAAATGAAAGTTTTTTAAAAGATCTATACAATGTTTTAGGTAGATACTCTCTACAGATGTGAAACTCTTTTGCCCATAAATTTTAAAGCAATTACACATTTTTTTATGATATGGTTACTTCCCAAGCATAATTTATCTAGATAAATTACATTCCATGTTAGGAAAAGGAGAAAAAAGAAATATGTATAGTTGAAGATCTCGATGAAGAAGAAGCAAGAAAAACTCCAATTCATTGTCAGGAAGTAAATCTACTATCTGTGGGACTCTGGGAAATTTATTTAACCTCCCTGAGTCTCAAATTAATTTAGAACAAATAGATCTGGAGTGAGAAGTATAGTGTTAGTAAAACATGGACTGATAGTCCAAAACTAGTTTGAACCCTTTAACCAAAAGCCAGAAAGAAAATGTGAAGGAAAGAGGGACCTTATTCATTGACTAATTGATTAAATAATTGAAATTTATTGCATAAATTTACAGGAAATTGTCAGAACATAAGAGTGATAAGCTCAATTACTGGCATGCGTATTCACATTCCCTCACTCACTCAAAAGATCTTGCCAAGGCCACTTTAATCTGATGAAAGGAGGTCTAGGTTCCAAGCATCTCAGGCCATCCACTTCCAAACCAGATGACTTCAGACTCTGACCTTAAAATCCCCATTGGGAAATTCCATTTGACAAAAATGAATGGAGGGCATGTGATGTATATAGACAGTATGGTGAGGGACACAAAAATAAGATACCAAAGAGTCATGGGGATCTTGGGGACCATTCAATCCTCAATTTTACAGATACACAAAGGTTAATAATTTGCATCAGACCATAAAGAGAGTCACCAGCAGAGCTGGAACTCAAACTTGTGTCTGGATCCAAAACCGTTCTTCTTTCCTCCAGAGGGTTAAAATATAAGGGATTGTAAGAGACAAACAGGAGACGCAAACGTATGATAAAAAGTAGATTGCCAAAGTACATGAAAAAGTGCATTGACAAAGTACATGGTAAAAAATACCAGCCATTTTCCTCCAGGCTAAATGAAGATTTTATTAATAAATGTTGTGCTCGCTACCATATCCACTCTTGACACAAGTCATGAACAAAAATCCAATTCCAATTCCCATGAACACTAATTGAGATAAACTGTTTCCATAGCACTGTGCTAGGTATTAAGGAGATACAAGATGAATGAGATATGGTTCCTATCCTCCTGGAGTTGACAATTTAATAAATAACTAATTAATCTTGGATTAACAGTGCCCAAAACATGAAAATTTAGTATTAATAACTTGCATTTATATACTGATTCAGTGTTTAAAAATCCTTTCCTCATAATATGCCTCTGAAATAGACAGTGTGAACATTATTATCTGAGGAAACTAAAGCTCAAAGATGTTAAATGACTTGTTCATGATTCTACAAATAGAGTTCGTCAAGAGTTTAAGACTAGAATAAAGGCCTCTTGATTCTGAGGCCTGCACTATTTCCATTACACCATTATGTCTCTATTTAATGTTCCCTATTTACTGCCATCTTGGGGAAAAAATATGGAAACTGGAAGTCTCATGGAATGAAATCTTCACACTAATAACACAATGAACTATACAGTTCTGGTGATGATTTGTTCTTACAAGTGTGTGTGTGTGTGTGTGTGTGTGTGTGTGTGTGTTCAACTGCTCCTGACCCCATTTAGGGGTTTCTGGACAAAGATACTTGAGTGGTTTTACATTTCCTTCTCCAGTTCACTTTACAGATGAGGAAACTGAGGCAAACAAGGTCATGTGATTTGCTCAAGGTCACATGGTTAGGAAGTGTCTGACAACAGTTAAGAAGAGGAGTCTTTCTGTCTTCAGGCTTGGCATTCCATTCACTGTGGCAACCAGCTGTGAATAGTTCTAACCATACCCAAAATATTAGCAATAAGAGCATAAGCTGTCAATATTCTTGGTATCTACAGATGATCTATGCTCTCTTTCAGTACCTTTTGAGACCAAGCTATTTATTGAATTCGGTACAAAAAAAATTAATTCAATGCCAGACTGAATGTTAAGTACTGAAGATACAAATATAAAAACAAATCAGTCTTTGCCTGAAGAGAGCTTACGTTGGATTTATGTTATCCAGTAAGTATATCTCATTTATTTTGATGAGAATCATCTTTTCTACATCTTCCCAAGCCCTCTCTCTAAAGAATTTTTCATTTAGATTTTCCTTTCCAATGCTTTGGACTTTCTTCCCTTGCTGCTAAGAGCCATCTAACGCACCCTTGATAAGTGGGCAGTGACTCTGGTTCTTGGAAAATCTGTCTGTCTCCATCTCCATCTCTATTTCTCTCTTTTTGTCTCTGTGTCTTTGTCTCTGTCTCTGTCTCTCTCTCTGTAATATCTGTCTCTACTTTCCTTTATCTCTGTCATTCTTGATTGGCATTACAGTGTCATAAAGCTGATACCAAAGGCTCTGAAAGTGCCCAATATTTAGCAGCAAATGTTCTTCAAATTACTATTCCCAAAGGGTGCTAAAAGACTGCCTGCCCTTTGATCCAGCCATAGCACTGCTGGGTTTATACCCCAAAGAGATAATAAGGAAAAAGACTTGTACAAGAATATCCATAACTGCCCTCTTTGTGGTGGCAAAAAAAAATGGAAAATGAGGGGATGCCCTTTGATTGGGGAATGGCTGAACAAATTGTGGTATCTGTTGGTGATGGAATACTATTGTGGTCAAAGGAATAATAAAGTGGAAGAATTCCATGGAGACTGGAACAACCTCCAAGAAGTGATGCAAAGCGAAAGGAGCAGAACCAGGAGAACATTGTACACAGAGACTAATACACTGTGGTACAATCAAATGTAATGGACTTCTCCATTAGTGGCAAGGCAGTGATCCTGAACAACCTGGAGGGATCTATGAGAAAGAACAGTATCCACATTCAGTGGAAAAACAGTGGGAGTAGAAACACCTAAGAAAAACAACTGCTTGATTACATGGGTCGAGGGGATTATGACTGGGGATGTAGACTCTAAATGAACATCCTGATGCAAACACCAACAACATGGAAATAGGTTCTGATCAAAGGTATACATAAAACCCAGTGTAATTGCGCGTTGGCTATGGGAAGGGTTGGGGGAGAGGAGGGAGGGAAAGAAATATGATTCTTGTAGCCAAGGAATAATGTTCTAAATTGACTAAATAGAATTTTCAAAAAAATGCCCTTCAAATTAATTTACATGGTAAATGTTAAACCTCAACTACTAAAATGTGAAAGCAAAACCCAAAGCCTGATTCACATCTAATTCAGAAGGGTTTGTTGAAGGATAAAAGTTATTGTCGGAGAGGATTTATAGTTAGTCAGATCTTAGATGAATAACAGGTGCAAGTGCTTCCAAGTGTACTTCACCAGGCACTACCAAATGAGGAGTCCATTCTTCCAGGACGGTACAATTCTTTTCTGCCACCAGCCTTCTCCATGCCAAGAATGAACACTAGTATCCATGTGAGTTTCTAAAGATAAGTGTTTGGCAGCAATGTAATTTGAGGTTGGACTGCTCTTGTTTATACAGAGAGAAATCTCTACCCTTCAAGTTTTCTTGAAGGTCTGTGAATGTTCATTGGTCAGAGAGCATGTGCTTAGGTTTGTGGAGAGTCTTTTCTGAGTTCTAATAGCCTGGATAGATGGATTGACTGTCACTGTCTCTCAGATGCAGACATTCATTCTCTGGGAGTAAATCTACTGTTTGTGGAACTCTGGGAATTTTATTTAATCTCTCTAGGTCTCAACTTCTTTATCTATAACATTTTAATGGTTGTGTGAGTCAGCAAAGACTGAGCTCTGGCTGGTTTAAACAAAATAATTTTAATGATTTCTAAATAAGACAATTGACTAGATATTTCAATCAGCACAACATTAGGCAAGATTCAGAGTTTAAATCCCTATCCATAAGGTGCTGGTACTTTATCTTACTACTGTGGAAGAGGCATGAAGGAAGAGAGAATTTCATGCGTGCAAGAGAGTAAAGGACCTCTGATGTCAATCAAAAAAGAACATTTCAAATAGAATGCATGAGGCAACAACTTACTTACATGATAGTAATTCAGAACAAAGTAAACAAGTCCAGAATCTAAAAGAAAAGATAAAAATGATAGAGAATAATCTTAAACAAGAGGAGATTGAAGAAATCGAAAGAATTTCGGAATCACAAATCTAAAGATCTTCTTTACTTGAGTCAGAATTTGAAGAACAGCCATAAATAAATCCTTAGCTTGCTTTGAGTATTTTAACATGCAATGTGATCAACAAGTGGACTTCTTGTACCTAGTTTGTGAATTTTGTGTGTTCTTATTGTTAATCTCATATTTCTTCTTTAAAAAACAATTTCTAATCAAGTGATCCTTCTTGTGACAAAAGAAATATTCCCTAGTTTCTCTCTGTACTGGTTTTTCCTTGTAACTAGATGTTGTGTAAGTCTTAACCATGTTTAGCCTCTTGACTTCTTCAATTTCCTTTTGTTTAAAATTATTCTCTGTCATTTCTCATTTTTCTTTAAGGTCTTGAACTTGTTTACTTTGTTCTGACTCATTCTCATGCAAGTAAGTTGTTGCCTCACACAATTCTATCAGGGTGACTGAATACATACTTAGGAAACTAGTGCTTGAAAATTTTTTTTCAAAGTAGGTGTGCAACCCCTTAGAAATTGTCTACGGACATGGCTAGCAGACTCTTCACTATCAGCTTCTAAACCTAAGATTGAATCTGCCATCTCTGACAGATGATCTATGTATGTAGCAGGATGTTCTCCTTTATTCTGCAAGATCTTGTCAAACCTAGCCCATGCATTTGGTTTTGAACAGTGTAGCATACCAGGCATGTTAACATCTTGGAAGTATAATTGATGTATTGATATTGTATCCTATATATTCATTTACCAGACACATGGGCAGATCACTAAATGTTCATGGTATGGAAAGGGACAGTCCAAAGGACTAGCAAAGGACTAGCAAATTCCTGGGCTGGGCGTTGACAGCCATAGTGTCCTGGCTAGGACTACATTCCCTTACAAAGCATGGGTTGGATTAATCTCCTCCTCTTTGATTCCGTCATTGTCAATTCAACCAATGTCAAAACCTAAATCATGTCACACATTCATTAATCACCTACCACTTGACATTCCTAAGGTCCCCAATGAAAGCTGGGGAACATGTGCGAGCCTCGTCCTCTCTTCTCCTCTTCTCTTACACCTCTTGCTCTCAAAGTCCTTGCTCTTGCTCTTGCTCCTTGCACTTCTTAATCTTGCTATAGCCTATAATGACCTCCTCATGTCTGACTGACTTACTCAGGGCAGCTGCCCCACACATCTCCCATTAATCTCTTGATCACCTGGTCCATGGGGGATGTCCCAGAATTCTCAGCTCCACGCAGGTGCTCTTGTTTCTCATACTATTTCTCCACTCTGTTATGTTCCACTAGAGAGGTATCTACGGAGAAGCTCACAATTCCCCTGGTGTTTTAACTTGTGGTCTCTGAGTCTTTATTCCTGCGTCTCTTACCCTGACTGCCTTATCTATCTCACATCCATTTTCCTTCTCAGGTCACCACCCACAGATAAATTATATAGGAACTGCAGGCAGATTCTATAAACAGCATTATTTTATGGCTTGTAGCAAATCCTCCCTGCATTTTCTAAGGTAGGACATGCAAGTAGGGTTAGCAAAGTCCATATCTTCCCTTTGCTCCACAGTAGGCCAACTAGTTAAATTGCTATCAGATCTTGTCTTCTCCAGGAATTGTCTCTGTTCATGGGGGCAGAACACTTCTGACAGTAGGAACTCGGCATCTTCAAAATCAGGATCAAAGATCCTGAAAGCATGTTTCAACTCTTTTTGAGACTTGAAAGGATTTTCTACAAATTTTGGGAAATGTCTCTTTATGGAGTCAAGTTCTTGTGGGGTGAATTGTCTATGAGCTTTGGAGTGTAACACACCAGTATTACTGGATAATTTGGTGACCTCTTTTAGTGGACAGATTTTTTCAGGTTCACAGTCAGGCTTGTTCTCATTGTCACCTTCATTTTGCTTAGGTACACTCTCTGTTTGCCCATTTTCCTTGCCCACAACCTGATGTAGCCCTTTTTCCTTAATCAATTGCTCAAATACAGGCTTAATCATGCTTTTAAGGTTGTTATCAATAGCCAATATCTTTTCTGCCTTAAGTGGAATCACAAATCTAAAGATCTTCTTTACTTGGGTCAGAGTTTGAAGGACAGTCATAAAGAACACATACACTTGAGCCAAGACCTGCCAGGGTATAGGGTCTGTTTGGAATGGCAACTGCAAAACAGACCTTGTTATGTTGCCTGTTAGTATCCCTAAGCTAAAATGTGATTTCTCCGAGAACTAGACACAAGACACAGTTGTGCTCTGACCAGAGAATGAAAATTCCCTCATTTAAGATATTATGTTTCTATTTCTCCAGGATAAGATTAGAGTGCTTTGTTTAACTATCACATCATATTGTTGCCTTACACTGAATTTGTTGATCTCTAAAATATTCAGAAATTTCTTGTTAGTAAGAATATATCATGCCAATGCCATTGACTTTTTAATCCAAGTTCAGGTCTTTACATTTATGCAAATTTAATTTTGTCTTAGAGAGGCTAGTTTAGGAGTCAGAAAGACCTAGATTCAAGTCCTACCTTTGGCATTTCTTGGCTCTCTGACCTTGGGTAAGTCATTTAACTACTAATGGCCTCAGGCAACTCTGAAACTGTATATTTCAGAAGATTTAGAAACATTTGGATTGGTAAAGGAAGTTTCCTAGTCAAAAATTTCCTTTACAGATAAAATCTCAGATCAAATCCGGAAAATGAAAAGTCTTACTACATATAGCCTCTTTGTGTGTCCTGCTGAGCCCTTTTTTGGATCCCAATTTTGTCATACACAGATCAGTTATTTCCTTTACTTTCTTGTAACCCTCAAAATAAATATTTTTAAACTCTTTATTTTGTGTCTTAGTAACAATTCAAAGACAGAATGGCAAGGGCTAGACAAATGAGATTAAGTGATTTGCCCAGGATCACACAGCTAGTAAGTGTCTGAGGTAAGATTTGAACTTGGGTCTTCCTGATGCCAAATCCAGTGCTCCATCCAGTACCAATTCTCCTTCTAAGTAACTGCCTATTAGGATCAAGATACAAAATTCCTGCTAAAATTCATCTAGTTCAATCCAATAAGCATTTATTAAATGCCTACTATTTACAAGGCACTTTAAAAGTGCCTTGGTGCTCAGGTTATAAAACTGAAAGAAAAGTCTCTAGCCTCAAGGAACTTACATCCTACTGAGAAGATACATTTCTTTACAAATCCTAAGTAATTTCAGGGCTGAGTAAGAAAGAGCTAAACTGTTGGGGAAGTAGGAGAGATCATGTGTAGGAGGTGCCATTTGAACTGTGATTTGAAAGAAGCTCAGAAATTTATGAGGCAGATATGAAAAATCCATGACACTTTAAAAATTAATCTCTCATCAGAGCTCTATCTAGAACATATTATTAGTTCAAAATTGGTTAAGTAATTAATACTTTTTTTCTTTCACCAAAAGGGACTAGCACGAATGTGTACTTTGAAACACATTTTATACATTACCTTTCACTTAGATGTGATTATTTCATTTCTAAGTAAGAAACCACAAAGAAGAAATCAGAAGAGAAGACGGACAGAAGTTGACTCTAATTGAATCTAGACACATTAATTACTTCCTAATATCTCCAAAAATTTGGAATTTACTCTATCTTAGCTTCCAAAGAAAGAGGTTCGTTTTATAGAATTACATCATGCTCTCTCTTTGAAGAAGTCAGATGTACTGGCAGGTTCAAAGAGAATCACCACCAACAACAAAAAGAATAAAACTACATATTTAAGGAGGGGAATTAACAAATTGAAATGCATCTGTAGGAGAGCAATCAGAATGTCGAAAGGTCCAAAGACCAGGCTGGATGAAAACAATCTGGAGGAAAGAGTGATTCTTAAAATGAAGAAGAAAACATTTGGTGGGAGAAAGAAGGGAAAGGCAGGATCATGTTTTTTCAGTATTTGAAGGATTGTAGGGTCATATATTCAAAGCTGAAAGGGATCTTAGAGATCATGGAATCCAAACCTATTATTTTACATCTGAGTCAAAGAAAGGGCAAATAACTTGTCCAAGGTCACCCACCTACGAAAGTGTTTAAGGTAGGATTTGAACCTACATCTTCTTAGTTTCAAGTCCAAAGTCCAATACATAATGTTGTGTTGGTTGCCATATGAATAAAAAAGGTCAGACTTATTCTACGTGACCCCAATGAGTAAGGCTGAGGCAAATTGTGTAACCACTCTACCTCAGTTTCCTCATTTTAAAAAAATGAATGATTGGGAATCTATGACCTCTGAACTTCCTTCCTCCTCCAAACTTATTTATTCTTGGATTTTACAAACTTAGAATACGTTCAATTCAGAGCAGAAGTTTTTGAGTCAGATTTAAACTACAAAATGTTAAAAAAAAATAGAATTGTTGAAAAGTATAATGAGTTACTTCAGGGAATAATGTGGAGGTCTTTAGTCAGAATTTTAGTAAGTATAACTTATGGATCTCTTGAGGCTCAATTCTGATCGTGAGTTAGCGAAGTGCATAGAATGTCAGGCCTGTAGTTAGGAGGTCCTGGGTTCAAATTTTACCTCAGACACTTTCTAGCTATGTGACCCCTGGGCAAGTCACTTAATGCCAATTGCATAGCTCTTACCACTCTTCTGTTTTAGAATCAATATTTTTATGTCCAATCTCAGACAAAAGATGAGGATTTTATTTTTAAAAAGACTTGATCCTTGATTTCCTTCTCTCTAAGACCTATCCTGGTCTAATTAGCTGCTAGAGTCCATCAGAAAATATCCTATATTTACTTTGATAAGATTTTGCATTTAATTAACTGGGTTCTTTCTCTCTCTCTGCTTTTTCCATGTCATTTCCTTGAAAGTATCCCCAGTGCCTAGCACAGTGCCTGTCATATAACTGATAGATGCTTGTAGAATAGAGTCCAGATTTTTCCAATGGGAAAAGTGTTGGCTTTTGAGTCAGAGAAATCCCATTCAAATCGCAGCTGTCACTTTTTACTTGTATGACCTTGGACAAGTTACTTAACACTCCGAGACTTCACTTTCCTCCTCAAGCAAATGAGAGTTAGACTAGACAGATTCAGGTCCCTTGCAGCTCTTGTTCTATGAATTGTGAATGAATGAATCCCTGTTCAGGCACTGCTTAGATTAGATGATGCTGAGCTTCCTTCTAAATCTGCCATTCTGTGTTTCTAAGGTGATATGACTGTGCTGTTTTACCCATAAATGGTCTTTTATTGTTGCCCTCAAATGACTATGTTAAAGTATATGGCGTACCTCCACTCATACACTGCATGGAGCACCAAGCCTGGAATCAGGAAGACCTGGGTTCAAATCTGGTCTCTGACACTTACCAAACTGTGTGACCTTGGCCAAATCACTTCGTTTCTATTTGACTCAGTTTCTTCCTCTGTAAATATTGAGATGGTAATGGTATCTACCTTCCTAGGTTGGGTTTAGGATTAAAGGAGATCATAAATGGCAAAGTGCTTAGCCCAGTACTTAGACTATAATAAGTGCCGTGGAAATGTTGGCTATCCTTATTATTATTTCAATCACTTAATGTTAACCTTATCTCCTGCCTTTGTACTTTCAAGTGGACAAAAAGCATCAGCAGAGGAATGAGGAGAGCCAACCTACACTGGGCTCTTGAGATTTGGCAGCCCACTGAGCCTTAATGGAGGAGAAAGAACTTTTCAGAGAAAAAATCTTCTGACTCCTTCAGTTTTTGCAACAAGTTCTGAAGTGCTGAGAGTTCTTTGTGTTAAAGAAACTGCCACTGGAATCCACCCACCCGCCTGCCACCACAAATAGAAGCTCCCAGCATGCAGCTGGTGAGAACTTGTACCACACACTTTTATTTAAGCGATTGTGCTAAGGTCTACCCTTCAAGGAGGAAAAGCAGCAATCCAAAGAAGGCTAGGAGGAAAGGTTCCCCCGGGCTTTGAAAGCAAACACATGCCGCCCAGGAGGAGGCTCTGAAAATCTGAGGGACTGGCCTGCCTTTTTTCCAGATTCATTATGTTTTCCTCCCCAGCATGCCAGGATTACCAACTGCTCCCCATGCTGTCTATGATCATTTGCCATTGGGCCAGCACCCATGCAGGGCTAATGGGCATTCAGAATGTAGACAGTTAAAAAATACAAAGTTAAAATAAAAAAAACAAGCCAAAGAAAACCAAAAAACAGGAAGGTGCTTGAATATGCAGAAGCCATGCTAGAGAAAAGCTGAATAAAGGGCACTGTGATTATCAGAAGAGAATCAAGAAATCGTAATAATAAGTGGTTATTAATTGAAAAGGCATAAAATCAACATTCAAAAAATAATATTTTCTTCCCATGAATAAGAGACCTTGGAGGGGCTGGGATGAGAGGGCGGAATAGAAAAACAAAAGAATGAAAAATTTTATTTGACTTTTCTATAGTAACTGAAAAGAGAATGAATCATTCTCCCTAGCTCTTCCCCTACCACAACCCACAGCATCCAATGTTACTTTGTCTTAAATATTCTAAGGATGTTTCACAACCACAAACCATGGTCGGGAGGGAGAAATATAGTTTGATTCAATCAAATAAAAAGTTTGTAACCAGTTAGGAAAAACTCAACAAAACTAGTTTTCAGGGGAAAGATACTGAATTCAGTCATATAACATTTACTAGTTAGAAAAATTGAGTCCATTGGTAGCTAGGTGGTAGAGGAGATAGAGTTCTAAGCTCAGTCAGGAAGATCTGACTTTGAATTCATCCCCTGGCACTTAATAACTTGTGTGACCCTGGCCAAATCATTTTGCCTCAGTTTCCTCATCTGTAAAATGAGCTGAAGAAGGAAATTGCAAATCACTCCAGTACTTCTGCCAAGAAAATGATGTGGATGGTGTCCATAGGGTCATGTAGAATTGAACACAACTGAATGATTGAACAACAACAAAATCAGTCATCAAGCATTTATTAAGAGCTTACTACAGGGGGCAGCTGGGTAGCTCAGTGGATTAAGAGCCAGTCCTGACGGGAGGTCCTAGGTTCAAATCTGGCCTCAGACACTTCCTAGCTGTGTGACCCTGGGCAAGTCACTTGACCCCCATTGCCTAGCCCTTACCACTCTTCTGCCTTGGAGCCAATACACAGTATTGACTCCAAGATGGAAGGTAAGGGTTTAAAAAAAAAAAAGAGCTTACTACAGTGGGGCAGGTAGGTAGCTCAGTGGCTAGAGAGCCAGACCTAGAGATGGGAGGTCATGGATTAAAATCTAGCCTCAGACACTTATGAATTTGCCCAGGATCACACAGATAGGAAGTGTCTGATCCCAGATAGAGACCTAAGATTTTTCCATTTCTGGGCATGGCTTTCTGTCCACTGAGCCACCTAGCTGCCCCCTGATAGGATGAGTCACTTAACCCCAATAATACTAGGCTGTTGTCTACCCTTAGTGCTCTTCTGCCTTGGGACTGATTTGTAAATATTGATTCCAAGACAGAAGATAAGCGTTTAAAAATGAGAGCACTTCCATATGCCAATCACATAGTGCTAAGATATGGTATATAAAGAAAGACAACATCATGGTCCTTGTCCTCAAGGAGCTCACATTCTAAAGGGATAAACAACATGTAAACAACTAGGTAGACAGAAGAGATCTACAGAGGAGATGGGACGTAATCTGATTGGAGAAGCATTAGTAGCTGAGGATCCAGAAAAGTCCTCCTAGAATAGGTGGGATTTGAGTCTTGAAATGAAAATGAGAAAAGCAGAGCATTGTAGGTACTGGGGATGCCTAATGTAAAAATACAGGATAGTGTTCAAGGCACTTTACGTAGGCCAATGTCACTAGAACACAAACACTTGTGGGACATCTATTATATCTTTGCATTGGAATAGATTTGATAAAAGATTCAGAGGTGAAAATAACACAACCCCTGCCCTCTGGGATGGAAAACATAGAAATTCAACCAACAGGAACCTCAGAGGCCATCACTGGAATCCAAACCCCACATTTTAAAATTGAAAAACTAAAAATCAGTAAGAGAGATAAGACATGTACCTGAATTTTTATAATTCAAAACAGAATGTACCAGGAGATAAAGATGCTAGAGATAGGATAGGTATAGGTATGGACTGTGAGAGGAGTCTGGGACTGAGTAGGACTCAAAGAGCAGAACTTCTATAAGAAAGAAAGAAATGTTAAAAGGGAGAGAAAATTTCCACTTGGGGGCTCCATGAACAATTGTTTTTTGAAGTGAAACTTGAGAGGGGAGAAAGAAAGAAAGAAAGAAAGAAAGAAAGAAAGAAAGAAAGAAAGAAAGAAAGAAAGAAAGAAAGAAAGAAAGAAAGAAAGAAAGAAAGAAAGAAAGAAAGAAAGAAAGAAAGAAAGAAAGAAAGAAAGAAAGAAAGAAAGAAAGAAAGAAAGAAAGAAAGAAAGAAAGAAAGAAAGAAAGAAAGAAAGAAAGAAAGAAAGAAAGAAAGAAAGAAAGAAAGAAAGAAAGAAAGGAAAGAAAGAAGAAAGGAAGGAAGAAAGAAAGGAAAGGAAGGAAGGAAGGAAGGAAGAAGGAAGGAAGGAAGGAAGGAAGGAAGGAAGGAAGGAAGGAAGGAAGGAAGGAAGGAAGGAAGGAAGGAAGGAAGGAAGGAAGGAAGGAAGGAAGGAAGGAAGGAAGGAAGGAAGGAAGGAAGGAAGGAAGGAAGGAAGGAAGAAGGAAGGAAGGAAGGAAGGAAGGAAGGAAGGAAGGAAGGAAGGAAGGAAGGAAGGAAGGAAGGAAGGAAGGAAGGAAGGAAGGAAGGAAGGAAGGAAGGAAGGAAGGAAGGAAGAAGGAAGAGAGAGAGAGAGAGAGAGAGAGAGAGAGAGAAAGAGAGAGAGAGAGAAAGAAAGAGAGAAAGAGAGAAAGAAAGAGAGAAAGAGAGACAGAGAGAGAGAGGGAGAGAGAGAGGGAGAAAGAGAGAAAGAGAAAAGGAAAGAGAGAAGGAAAGAGAGAGAAAGAAAGAGAGGAGAGAGAGAGAAATGAATAAATAAACACAACATACCTTTAAGAAAATTATATTCTCCTAGAGGAGACAACCTGCCAATATACATAAAATAAATACATGACTGTTTTGGTTATTTTCAGGGAGGGTACTAGTAGCTGAGAAAATCAGAGGCAGTTTCACATTGTTGGTATCTGAATTTTTTTAGAGAGGAGATAAAAGGTGTTCTATGTGGCAGAAATGGGGAGGGAGTGCGTGCCAGGAACAGGAGACAGACATTGCAAAGTTACAGAGATAGCAGGCATGTAAGAAACATCGAGGCTGGTCTGACTAGATTTCAGAATGTGTGAAGGAGAGAAATGAATAAAAACAAGGAGGGAAAATAAGGGATTGGCCAGCTTTTGACCAGAGACCAGCATTACGAATAAGACTGGAAAAATGGCTCAATAGAATCAATGTTTTCTTGTCTGCTCAGACAGTATTTCCCTTAAGTAAACCTCATTTTTTTTTGTTAACAGTTAGATGAATTTCTACTGTATTATGTTATTTAAAAAACCTTTACTTTCTGTCTTAAAATCAATACTGTGTATTAATTTCAAGGCAGAAGAACATTAAGGGCTAGGCAATGGGGATGGGGGGGGGTCATGGTGGGGGTTAAGTGACTTACCTGAAGTCACACAGCTAGGAAGTGTCTGAGGATAAATTTGAATCCAGGACCTCCTCCCATGTTTAAGTCTGGCTCTCAATCCATTGAGCCATCTAGCTGCCCCCATCTCATTTTATTTTGGTTTTTAGACCCAAACTACCAGAAGACTAACCAAAGTCAGGTCCTGACGTGAAACTATAGACACCACTTTATGAAGCCTTAGAGAGCTCAAAAGACATGTCCAAATTGCCCTTATTTCAATAAAACAACAGAAATGCAGAGCTAGCCATTCTTTGTGATTCATTCATGGTCTCTTCAGCCCATTGAGCCCTCCCCAGTTGCAGGACTGCTTTCATAGTCTCTACCTAGACTTTTTCTTTCTCTAACATCTTCATCTCTGAACCTTGCAGCAGCCAGATAAAATAGTAGATAGAATATGAGCCAATCAGCAAAACTTTGGTTTAAATCTCATATGAGAGTACATGAACATGAGCCTCAGTTTGTTCATCTGTAAAATGGGGATGACAATAGCCCCTACCTCACGGGTATGCTCTGAGGATCAGATGAGGTAATGTATGTATAGCTTTAAGCATTACATAAATGTGAGCTACTGTAATTGTCTTACCACAGAGCAGACAAATGTCCATTTGACAGAAAATGAAAAGAGCTGTGATGAGTCACTTAAATGATCAAATGGTGGATATAATTCACTCAGAGCCTCATCTCGTTTTTGCTGATGCAAATTCCATTTCTATGAAAATGGAGAATAGAAATAGCAGCCTTGGAGAAGCAGTAGGTTTATTGGAGCGCATGGCAATTTCAGCTTGTTTTCCAGCCAGGCTCTTTAAAAGTCTTTAAATAAAACATAGAGACTATTTTTGTGACCTTTAAAGAGAAAAGTTTGAGTTCAGAACTAATAGAAAATTATTTTTCTCAGTTCCTCAAACTCAGACAGAAGTGTGAGAAATTATTTTTTCTCTTCTGAACTCTATCTCCCACATTACTTTGCTATCCCTCCTACTGTTTAACATGTGTGAAGACACAGAAAGAAAGGAAAATATTCTGAGATAAATAATGAACCCTAAGTTGAAATGTTCTACTGATTTCGCATGATCATTTACTGCAACAGAGACATTTCTAGATGGTTTCATTTACGGACAAGAAGAAAGAGTTTAATATAGACCAAAATTCAACGAATTTATGCTGTCCTTATCCTCGCAAATGTGGTGATAAATCCCACATTCGTTATATACTTTATTTCTTTCTTAATTGTCCCATGGATTCACAATCTCGTCAATAATACTTTCCTCCAAATACTGATCACATCATAATCCATCCATGCCTTCCTCCTCCTGTATTACTCTTGCCCATGTTCTCCCATAATTCCTCTGAAGAATGTTCATTCAGTTTGGGGGATTTGTTCTTATTTTTTGGACAAGGGCATTCCTTGAGGGAGGACCTGGAGAAGAGGAGGAGCCTTCATAATGTCATAGGTTTAGAGCCAGAAGAAATTTCAGAGGTTATTCATCTAGTTAACTCCATCATTTTACAGAAGAGGAGAAAACTGATGTCAGAGAATTTAAATGACTTCCTTCATGTCACAAGGTAACTCATCAATTATTGCTGAATTTCAGTATGTAACTTTCCTACCTCCTTTGCTAAACTTTTTCCTTTATGTTACTTCTCCTGAATAATTCTTCATAAGTAATATACACTAATCATGCATCTCTCCATTACCTTATTGGTGATGCTCTTTAATTGTTGACTAATTCTGTTGTTTTTCCCTTTTTTTAATTTTATTGATGCTCTTTTTTCTTTTTCTTTCTTCTTCACAAATAAGATCACAGATTAGTACAATTCCCACATAGCATTAATTCCACCAAGTCATTGTCACCTCCTAATGATCCTTTCAATTGTACTTTATCCCTTGAATGAAGGATATATAAATATCCCTCATATAAATAATTAGATGTTATTTAATAATTAATATATAATACCTATAATATATTATGTTATTATGATATATTGTATTATAAATACATATGTAATATATTATGTTATGATATATTATAAATATATGTAATATATTGTATATATTATATTACAAATACATATACTGTATAATATATCTTTATATACTATATGTTGTATATATATAACTATATGTAAATAAATATATTTTTAAACTATGGTTTATCAAAAGAAGTCAGCACAGTAGAAATACATTGAGGGGTAGCTAGGTGAATAAAGAACTAGGACTGAGATGGAATATTCTAGAATCAATCTAGACTCAGACTCTTTCTAGCTGTGTGAACCTGGGCAAGTCACTTCATCTAATTGTCTAGCCTTTACTGCTCTTCTGCCTTGAAATCAATAGTTAGTATTGATTCTAGAAGTGTTGAGAGAGAGAGAGAGAGAGAGAGAGAGAGAGAGAGAGAGAGAGAGAGAGAGAAATAGAAATGGATGCCTTATTTTCATTATTGTCTATAACATCTCTATATGTGCTTATCTGTGTACATGGGTTTTTTCTCTTGATGGAATGTAAATTCCTTCATAAAATGGACTATTTTTTTCTTCATATTCCAAGACCCCAGCCCTGAGACCTAGCACATAGTAGGTGCTTATCATTCCTTGTTGTATTGACTTTAATAAAACCTCATGCCCCACAAAAGAAGCTTCTTTATAATATAGGCAAATTATCATCAATTCTTAACATATAAAGGAAATCTCGACAAAATCTAAGAAATGATGAACAAGATGAGTTAATAAAAACCTGGAAAGACTTATAAGAAGTGCTGCAAAGTGAAGTGAGCAGAATTGGGAGAATAAATAATAACAGAAATATTGTACATGATTAATTGTGAAGGACAAAACTATTATCAGCAAATTTCCAAGATAATCCCAACGTGAAAATGCTGTTCACAACCAAAGAAGGAATTGTTGGAGTCTGGTTGCAGATCAATGCATGGTATTCTTCACTTTGTCTCCTTCATGAGTTTTTTTATTGTGCATGGGTCTTCTTTCACGGCATGAGGAATATGGAGATAATGTACTACATGATAGCACTGGTATAACTTTTTCTCGGACTATTTGGGGACAAGGTAGGGAGAGAGAGAATCTGAATCATAAAATGTCAGATAATTGTCAAACATTGTTTCTACATATAAATGGACAGAAAAAATATATAAAAGGAGAGGGAATAGTAAAAAAACAGAGAATGCAAAACAGATGCTTGTAGGTACCAACCTGCATACTTTATCTCTCATTCATGGATGAACCTCAAGGACAAAGACTATCTTATTCTTTTTCCTTCATCTTTATAATGTTTTATAATGTTAAGTATATAGTTATTTTGTAATAAATCTTGTCAATTGTGCCCACTTACTGGAAAAAAAAACAGAAGCAATCCATCTTGACTTCCTTTTCTCCCATCTTCTACAACTCAAAACTCCTTTCTATCCATTCTCTAGTCTCTCTTCTTTGGCTTCCATCTCTAACTAAAAGGTGACTCTTCTCACCAAGGTCAGCTTCTCTCCTTGTGCCCTTGATCACATTTATTCATATATCCTCTAGAAGTTTACCCCCTGTTGTTATGTTGGATTCTTTGCATCTGGGTAGACCATAGTACACCAGCTCCTTCTATCCTTCATTATCTCTCTAAGTCAGTCCAGCTTTGTGTTCATTACTTCCATGACACCATATATCCATCTCATTTCTGCTATCCTCATCTTCTTTTGCCTGGAATCTTTCTCAGCATCAGAGTGCTTTCCAGTGAATCCTGTCTCCTCATTAAAGTAGTTAAACTTCAGCTTCAGTATTTGACCTTCCAGTGAATAGTCTGAATTAATTTCAGCAATGACCAAGTTGATCTCCTTGCTGTCCAAAGGACTCTCAAAGTCTTCCTCGGCATCTCAACTCAAAAACATTGATGTGTGAAGCTCTACTTTCCCTATAATCTAACTCTTA